>NC_084908.1:8219466-8519466 GCF_949316345.1 Pungitius pungitius
TTTCCGCCTCCAAGTGTCCAAAAGAATATTCATAAATGTAAGCCCTGTTTTAAATCCCTGAGAACCAACTTTTATCGAGCAACCAATCAGCAGTATTTTGCGTAGTCAACACTTCCATGACTGTCATGACCCTGGAACTGCTTCACATGGGGAAACAAAAAACTTCCAGCTAGAAGAATCCCACAAACATGCATTTCTGTTCTCATCCATTGTTTCCAAACATCCATTGTTTCCAAACATGTATTTCCCTGCCTGGTTTGAATCTTGTGTATATTTGTGTGGGCAGACTGCTCCGAGGTGTTTGCAGACGATAACGTGGCCAGCGGGCTGTATGCGATACGTCCCGATGGTTCTCACACTGCATTGACAGTGTACTGTGACATGAACAACGGAGGAGGATGGACTGTCTTCCAGAGGAGGAAAAACGGCAAAGAGAGCTTTGATCGGTGTGTGTCTGTGTCTGTTACGCACATAAAAAAGAGATATTGAATCAAATTGAATTTGCATGTTTAGTGAAATTTGACATGGTAAGTGAATGTAAAATCAGAACGGACCTGTGGTATGTGCAGAGCGTGGGTGGAGTACAAGCATGGATTTGGAGACCTCTACTCACCTGATGGAGAATTTTGGCTGGGCAATAAACCTCTACACGATCTCACTTCTCAAGGTGTGTCTATCTTATGTTCTTGTGTAAAACATTTAGTTTGACATAAGGAATGTTAGATGTTCTGTAACTGTGTCTTCTAGGAAACCACAACCTGCGGATTGAAATGGAAGACTTTGAGGGAAATCAGCGCTATGCAGAGTACAAGAACTTTAAACTGGATGATGAAAAGGTGAAACAGAGAAAATGCTAAAAAGTGTAAAAATAAAAACACCTAGTCCATAGGTAAGGGTTGTAATAAGAGGTATAGCAGCAACAAGTTAATATTTTTAAACATTTACTCATAAAAAGATTGGAGATATCTCGTTCTCGTTCGTGGAATTGACCTAATTTATGGAAAATGATTTAAATTCTGCAGACTGGATTACATCCATTTCTGTCTGTAATCCGGTAAAAACATCTTGTAAGCCTCTGTCTTTCGTTTTTTGATGTCTAGCCTTACCCTCTATTTTTCCCATAACAGTAGGGGTCTTATTTAGTCTACGATGGAAACAACATCAAGGACATCTGGCTTCACATAAATTTTTTTTACCAAAGCGCTTTTGCCGCATCCATGATTCATTCAAACTCTTTAACCTGTTCATTCAAAGGACCAGTACCAGTTACATGTGGGGGAGTACACTGGTAATGCAGGAGATGCCCTTGCTGACGTCCGTGGCCCCCCCTCTGCCGGGAGTGGGGTCAAGTTTAGCACCTTTGACCAGATGAATGGCAGCGATATGGACACGGACGGCACGTGCATCAGACACAGCAAATCAGGCTGGTGGTTCAGCAGGTATACTTAATACTTGAAAATGCAATACTTCCGTCTCAGTGTACTACGGTGACGCTGTGAAGAACCACATGTGCAAATGTTTAGGGGAAAAACTAAAAAGCGAATTGTACATTTTTTTGTTCCTTTACATCCTGCTGTGATTCAGGTGTGACTCGGGCAACTTGAACGGTCACTACTACAAAGGGCCGTACCAAGCGATGGCTGATGACGGGGTGGTGTGGTACACATGGCACGGTTGGTGGTACTCTATCAAATCTGTGGTCATGATGGTACGAGCTGCTGACCTTGATCATCCGCCACCGGTCAACGGGGTGTTGCCGGGACAACTGGACCCCAGCAAAGCGGCAGGTGACGCCATTCACGTTGCTCGTCGTCAATAGAGAGCAATTGTCTTTACAAGAGCTGTAAACAGATTTGACTTAATTCTCATACATTGTAGCGTACACACTGAAATAAATCATGGTCATCTCACATCCTTTATTTGCCTTCTTGCCTTTTATATAAATGTGAATCATTGCATTTTCTTTGACCATTATTTTCCTAATTTCATGATGTATTTTCCAAAAAACCAGAGCATAGTGAATTGAGGCAAAGACAGACAAAACTATTCTGTAAAACAGAGGTCAGTTACCGGCCAGTTAAGAAAAGACTGGGAGAAATAATTACTTACTTCATTGAGAATTACCTCTCAGTGAAGGGGGAGGAGAGTTACCACGGCCAGATTACATTCTTCATCGTATATTAAGGTAGAAATTATGAGCGGTTTACAGATTTGCATTAGATCAAAAGATCATGTCGGTATTTTAGGTCAGTTCCTCAGATTAATGAGCACATGAGTTCTGGTTTGTCCACAGAAGGACACTATGTTTATCCACTTCGTCCAGAGGTCCAAAGCTTATGATTGATTTGTTCTTTGGATAAAAAAATTAGTCTTCTTTAAAAAGGTAAAAGGCAAAAGAATCCATACCTATCCATCGAAAGGTGTTTTATGATTTGTCAAAGCCGAAAAATCTCTTTACAAACACATGTCAGGAATCCAAGGTTTTTCTCATCCAAATCTTGAGAAGCGAGCAGTTTAAAAGAACATGATGAGTGGCACTTAAGATGTACAGCATATTGGGAAAACAGGTTAGGATAGTCATAACAAGACGGAGGGGCCTTGTACAGACCCTGAGGTGTGCCTGTTATTGAAGCTTTCTTCACAAAAAGAAGAGAACCAGGCATTTGGCAGATAGCGAGGTCAGACATACAGGTGAAACTCGAAAAATTAGAATATCGTGCAAAAGCTAATATATTAGTTTCACCTTTTAAGTTAAATTAATGAAAGTAATGAGCTTTTGCACAATATTCAAATTTTTATAGTTTCACCTGTAAGTGTATCTGTTGTTGTGGCACAGACATAAGTGCATCTGTGTCCACTACAACATTGTTTGAATTCCAAGAAAAGTGTCTTTTATGCAATTTATTTCAAGTTTATAAGTTCATCATTCATCATTGATATCAAGCAACACTGCTGTGACGGCAGCCTTTTGTCTTGTAAATGTTACATAAACGAACAGGAGATCTCAGGAGAGGAATGAAGGGCTTGTCGTGCTGTTGCTATCTGGGCGATAAGGGTGCAGTTGTGGGAAAGGAGGCCGAGTTCCGGGGTGAGCCAAAGGGCAAGGTGGGTGAGAGGCGGCTGGGACTTGCCAGCAGATCACCGTTGTACAGCTTCCACAGCAGCTCCTCGTTCTCCATGGACAGACGTTTGTTGACCTTGGACTCTTTCTGCAGCGTCTGCTGCAGTTTGGCCTGTTCACTTGACAGTTGCCTGCGGGGAGACGGAGAGCTTGGCTGAGTTGAGGGAAGACACACATATTTAGGACTGTATGGAGGTCAACTTTATCAAAGCATAAACTCATCTTCACGAGTCACTAAATATATCCTCGCATTTGCAATAAATGTCCATGTGGTCACTGGGTTGTTATAGTCTGCTTTCACAGGAAATTCTCTTTACATCTGAGCAAATGTTGCGGGAAGAAAAGGATAAGGGGTTACCATAGAGTACTTATTGTTGTGGCAGCACTGCAATAATACCACCCCTGCCTATGCCTGTCTATCTTCCTGCTCACGTACACTTACTGCACTTCACTGAGAGTTCCAGAGCTGCTATGTTTACACCTGTGAGTCACACAAAGACAATAGCCATATTTGTTGTTTGTGTTCACAATGACCATTCAGGTTGAGGTGAGTTGTGAAGCAGAGGCGAATGGATCAACAATCCTGTTGTAAAAGCAGCAGTGAGATTGAAGCCTCTGCAGCTGGAGTACGTACTTGGAGAGAGCAGCGTGTTTGTCCATCCTAGCTCTGTAGTCCTCGTTCTCCTGTTGGACCTTTGTCAGACACTCCTCCAGTTTCACATTGGTCTCCAACTGACACACAAAAAGACTGGTTGGGTGTATATGCATACAAGCCTCTCAGCAGGGTCAGTATAGATGGAGTGTGTGTGTAGTGCTGATCTTTTGACCAATTCTTCCCATAAAACATTATATAAGTGATGTTATTTTTGCAATATTAGACTCATGAGAATGAAAAAAAAGATGATAATATGTGATAGAGAAAGACCAGTGCCTACCAATTTGGCCATCTCCATGAGCTTTTTCTCCCTCTGGTGTAGCTGGTTGTTCTTGATCTCCAGCACCACCTTAAGACTGTCCAGCTCCTGCTCCAAGTACATCGTGTGAGAGTCCTTCTGCACAAACAGACAAACACATGAAGCGTGGATGCTCTCTGTGGGGAAAGCACAGACAAAAATAGTTATAATGACTATGATTCATCATGGGCTGACGCTTGACATTTCATTTTGGTTAGCTAAGGAGCCGAGAGATCGTAAGCCTGTGAATCCCAAACCAGCAGGAGGAAGCAGAGAAGCACATTCTGTCTGTCAATCTCCACACCTGTAAGCTCTTTGTGTTCTGTCTGAGGAGAGTCAATGACTGGTAGCTACCATTGTAGATGTAACAATCTTTACCAGATTCTTGTCAGTGAGTACATGCCTCCTCCTCTCCTCTTCTGCTTTCAGCTTCTCATTTAGAGCCATGTTGTCTGCTGACAGCTTACATATTTTCTCCTGGTAGGAAGGGCACATGATCATTTTAGGGTTGATACACAGCTTTGGTTCATAAAAAAGTTAGGACAGCCCAGTGTAAAGAGCTTTGGGATTTCTTTGCCAAAACAAAGTGCAAAGAAATGGTACTGATGTGTAATCATTTTTCAAAACCAACAATCTTGTTTGATCGCTTGTTTAAGGAGCAAATAATCAGCAAAAAATGTCCAACCACTATGCAAACGCATAGTGGTTGGACATTTATTATGTTACTGTCGTTGGTCTTTGTTTCATTATGACATTGACCTTTTAAAATCCTGTGTTACAGTCTCTTACAGAAAGACATGTTTCAGTCTCCTTCAGGGTTCTGATGAGGTTCTCCAGATCTGTCTGCTGGATCTTCTTCAGGTCTGGAATGAACAAACACACATTGATATTAAACAGAACAAGCAAACTGCATCAATAATAATATCCAAACAGTTCACACAAGATGGTTTGGTGTGTTTTGTTAAGCTAACAATTGCCTATTCCAATAGTGGAACTGGGAAAGCTGTTGAGTGAGTTGGTCCTGTACACACCTTCTATGGAAGTCACATACTGCAGTCTAAGTGCCTCCATCTTCTGGCTGTGACTCACTTCTAGGTTGTTCTTGTCTGCTTCCTGTTGGCTCCTCAACTCCTCCACCTAAAGGAAGGTGCGAATCAGGGCAATGTGGAAACAACTTTAGTGAAACTCGTCTGATACAAACTGTTTTTTTGAGGTTCATATTTATGTTTAGGCTGCAGTTGGTTTCCTGATAACTTCAATCAATTGATTCAGAGGGGTAACTTTGGAGACAGACACAAATCTCCGGTGGATTTATTTCATGAGCAACTGCCAGGTGGCTGGATCTAAGCTTTGAAAATCGCACCAATTCTATCATCTCAGAGTTTGAAAACCACTCAAGATTCATATGTAAGGTGATTACACAACATGCACTGAGTGCATATCAAACGCTGTTTTTGCACACATATAGCTAGATTAATGCATTATTATTAAACCATTATATCCATCAAATGTCATGTTGCACTATGTGAGGTAAGTTGTCACCTGTCCAGTTCAACTATGTCACTTTTTCATTTATGGGAGAGACTTACAGCTAATTCCTTACTACTGTGTATGCATAAGAGGAAGGACTGTAGCAACAGTGTGTGTGTTTATTCTGACCTGCCGTTCCAACAACATGCAGCATTTGTCTGCCTCCTCCTGGTACGTCTGGTGGACTTTGTCCCACTCTGCTTGGTAAAAACTCTTCAATCTGACACACACAGAGAACAGTAGAGTTAGTGTAGCCTTTCATTTCCAAACAAAAGCGTGGTAACGCTGTGAGCACGACATCAGAAGCTAATGCCGCACCTGTCCTCCAGCTGGCCAAGCTCCTCCTTATGCTGCTCCTGCAGCCGGTTAACGACCTCCTCCAAACTGACATGCACCTCCTCCTTCCCCTTGTGGAGACGCTCGCAGCACTGCGATGATGCCACTGGAGGGAGAACACAGAAGTCAGTCAGTATCTCTGAATGAAAATACTGTGATAAAAACTGAATGACAAATGTATACATCGTCTGGATGGATACCAGAAAAACTGCTATATATCTGAAGAGCTATATCTTGCATAAGGAGAGCAAACAATAAGCATGTTTAGAATCAGCTGTTTATTTACAACATAAGATCTCCGTACCAAATCCTTTTTGTGGCCAGATGTGGAGATGGTTATCCAACAGAGAGCCACGCTTTTGACCATTTACCAGTTTAACAATAATTACCTGTGTCATTTTTGTAATACACCAACTACATACTCATAGCACAATATGTTAGTCTAGAAAATACTGTGATGGGAATCGTCAGACGTTATGGATGCCATCACGGAATAACAATGGTACATTTGATCAAAAATAACAAATCCTGTACACACACACACACACACAAACACAGACTGTGCATTGATAACAATAACTGTGTTCTAAAAACTGGCTGCAGATAGGACAGGTGCTGTTTCCTGCTGCGCCTGTCAACATGGTGATGGAGACAGAAATCGAGCAACAGCTGAGACCAGCTTGCATGACACAAGCTTGCTCTCTGCCACAATACCGTGTGTGTGCGTGTGTATTGGCTGAAACAGCAGGAAACACCAGTTCAGAAGACACCCCTCTTCTTCTGCCTTGAATGAAAATATGTATTCCTGCACACATTTTGTTCACTATCAGTGAAAGTTCTTTTTTGACACAGGTTTGTCTTAGAAGTTGCTGTCTGAATAACAGTTTAATTACGCCACGTAAAACTCCACAGGCAAATTACTTAATCACATAAAAACACATTTTCTTCCTAAGCCTCTTGCTTTGTGACCAATCAGCTGTGGGGGAGAAGGTATGAATAAGAGTTATTTTCACCCAATAAGATGACAACAGGTCGTTCCCGTTCAGTTTGAATTGTGTGTGTGAAGGGATCTGTACATAGCTAACATTCCTCAGGTCTGTGAGGAATAGCATGAGCCACCGGTCAAACACGCAGTAAAATAAAATATTATAGTCGCTGTGGCTCAGAATGAACAGGAAAAGGCTTTCACGTTTGCTCTGCTGCTGTGTGTTTGTTTGCCAGTTTGTCACCTGTGTTGCATGTGCTGCAGTGTGAGATTGTAGATATGGAAGTCAAATTTAACATGCATTCACAGCAAATGTATGTGTGTGTAGTGAAATGTTTGTACTTAAACTGGTCATTGGTTGGTATTAATATACAGATATGCATTAGCAGATTTCCATGAGCATGTTTGTGTGGAGAAATACTTTCCTTGCTGTTGCCATGTCGATCCAGTACTGTTGGTGTGTCCCCAAGGTATGTTAGCTCGATGGCAGGTGTGTGTGTGTGACCTTTTCTGATCCTGTTGTATCCGCCAAACAGGCAGAGTAGCTATTGACATGATCCACATTCTCAGCCATCTGACTACATGCACATATGCCAGTATTAGTTATTTTTTAGCACACAGAGTAATGATCCAGTTGAAAATCCGTTGATTAGATAAACCAGATTTAATTCCAAATCCAACCCAGTGTTAAGTGAAATGTGGAGTTTGCTTCCGGCTGTCACATCGCTGGACCTGTTCATTGTAGTTAAAGTGTGAAGATGTTTTTTTGAGTTTTTCCTGTGCAGATGTGAGGCTTTCGGGAGAGAAGATGTTGTATACAGACTGTAGCTCTCTGAGGCAAATTTGGAATTTGCTATTCTGGGCTTTACAAAATAAAATGAATTAAACGGTGTGTGTTATACGCAGAGAGCTTGACTCTTACCCAGCTCATCTCGGAGGTTCACCAGTTCCTGCGACAAACCCTTCTTCTGCCTTAGGGCTTCCTTGCACTGCAAGACAATATAAAAAGACCATTTAGTCTCATATGAGCACAGGTGTATCATATATATTCAATTTTTTAAAAGAAAATATTTAGGGGGAAATGTATACGGAGGACTGTGTAGTGACTTGGATCACTCATTCCATCCCATCTCAGCTAGTGACCATGAATTGTATATTTATTTCTACCATGCACTTGATTTAAGAACTGTGAAAGGTTAATATTTCTCACCATCACTTAAGGACAGCTTTATTTAGTGAGCTACAAAGTGACCAGTGAAGGACACGCCTCGTGGTTATCTACAGGAGACTTTTCAGCTGTGGTTGAAAAGGCAGGGTTGTTACCATGTGTGATAATGGAAATATGAAACACATATTACAGAAATCATACAATTCTGTTGTTAAAACAATCAGGTACTTAAATTGCACTTAAATTGTACTTATAATGGCACTTTTCTATAACATGTTTTGGAACTGCTTATTTGATGAAAATTGTACTTTCTTGTTACTTGTTCTTCTGAGTTTGTATCTCTATGTGGAAATGCACTTATTGTAAGTCGCTTTGGATAAAAGCGTAAGCTAAATGACATGTCATGTAATGTAAAGGTATATAACATCCACCATGGGCAAAAACATCCAACTCAGAGACCGAAACCAAGGAAAATCCTTGATATGCTGTATTTGACATTGCTTTCATGACAAACATTGTAAGGCTGCCCACACTAGACATAAACACACACATAAAATAAAAGCGGTAGAATTGGAATTTACTGTACAATGGAATCCAAACGTCCATCCTCCTGCCTCTCTCACACACACGCACACACACACACGTTGTCTAAGGGCCAATAAAGTGAAAGAGAATATAGAAAAGAGTGTTTAGGCCCAGTTGTGGCCTAATTGTTCCAAGGCATTCATTCATTGGACTGAAAACCAACAGCAACAACATACAGTAGCTTCCTTTAAATTGACCCGGTTGCTGAAACAAGTCCTGACTTCGTTGAGATGATGAGTTGAGACATAAATATTAACAAAGGTGAAGAGACAAAAAAGAGAAGCAATTTATAAAGCCGTAAAAACATGTACACACACACCTTGCGTTTGTCCTGGCGGCAATATGGGGGGGCCTTGTTGGACTTTACATGGGTCTTGCTGGCCGTGGAGCCCATGTCCTGGTTAACGAGGACAAACACACCCTCTATCGCCAGTGGAAAACTCTCTCTGTCTCTGTCTCTGTCTCTCTCTCTCTCTCTCTCTCTCTCTCTCTCTCTGCTTTACAGCGGAATGTGAAGCCCTCTCTCTTTCAGTTACTCACTTCCACTCCTCCCACTCGCTACCTGTTTACCACCCGGGCCTGCCTCCTCCTTGCATTTGTATCTCCTCCTCCTACCTGAATACTCTACAATGGAGGAATGAATGAATGTTATTTCTGGCCCTTGTTTTTCTTAACTTTCTTCTTATCTCCTTTTCTCTTCTCCCTATCAGGTGTTGAGACACAAATGTGATGGCTCTGCATTAAAGGCTTGCGTCTCTTGCCTTTACTCATATCCTTTCTTATTATTCTTTATATGTTTGTCTATTTAAAGTTTGTGTTAAAAGAGCATTGATCAGTTAAGTAATGAATTTCAACTACACTTATTGTAGGGTGTCCTGAAATCCTCCACAACTTTTGCTTCCATGTATGTTTGCCAACTCTCAAAACACAACATGTAGTGCAAAAAACAGATGGTTCGGTGAGGTATTTTAGAGCTAAGTAGGTTTACAGATAACACCCAGCCGCCCAAACTAAAGCCCCAACACTTTTGGCTCAACCAAAGCTCCACCCCTGGGAGGATAATGTGCAGTTTATATTCAACAGTCACCTTTCAAGTGTGTAAGACAGATGAGATAGCATTGGTATTTGTGCTTTAGATAACATCTTTACACACACTGTTTTTACACACACACACACACACTCCCCTTCCCCTCCACTATTCCACCGGGCCATCTATCCAATCCAGGGGTGCACAATAGGTTGATCGACTAGTCGACCGCGAAGGCAGTACTAGTCGATGGCGTGCCATCGATAAAAAGAACGTCACGTATTTGCGGTCTACCAGAGGAGATGATCGAAACAAATGATAATGCTATTTAGCGATCCTTGCTTACTATGGACGCAATAATTTACGAGCCGCAAGGTTGGTGGTTCAAATCCCGGCTGTTCCATGGGCCATGTAAAGTGTCCCTGAGCAAGACACCTAACCCCCAATTGCTCCCCAGGCAAAATGTAAGCAATGGGTCAAAATGCAATGTAAGTCGCTTTGGATAAAAGTGTCAGCTAAATGACATGTAATGTAATTCCAAAGCAACATAAGCTGACTCCATTAAGGTGTTTATGACAGTTTCGTCCTTCTTACAGATGTTGTTTTCTTCATATCGACTCGTTTTGCGCTACTGGTTTTTGAACCTACTGGTTTTGCACTGCGGTCAACTCAGCCGACACTCGGATATCCGTGGTGAACTCAGCCGACACTTGAATTTTAGTGCACGTTTATGCTGACATTTACGGTATTGAGCAAGTAACCGGAATACAACCTATTTAATCAAATATTCTGGACAATGACTGAAGTATGTCAGTTAAGGACGAGTCTGACTACTCTTGTACAGTAAATGCAATATTTTTACTGTACATTTTTAGAGATTTCTCCAAAGTTCAAAAGCAACATTTCTCAAGGTTTGGACTGCAATATAAAAAGATTTAGCAATAATTCCAGGGAAAGACCAATGTACCTGTGTTAAAGACCTCCTAGACTACTACCATGATGAATATCAAGCATTTTTACTGTACAGATTTTAAAATATCTTCAAAGTAAAACTCCTATTTGTGCAAGTTCAAAAACACCATTTCTCCACATTTGGACTGCAATAAAAACAGATTTAGCAATAATTCCAGGCAATGACCAATGTACCTGTGTTAAGGACCTCTGTGACTACTACCATGAGGAATTTCAAGAATCTTTACTGTACAGATTTGGAGATTTCTTCAAAGTAAAAGTCATATTTTTGCTAGTTCCAAAGCACCATTTCTCAAAGTTTGGACTGCAATAAAAACAGATTTAGCAATAATTCCAGGCAAAGACCAATGTACCTGTGTTAAGCACCTCCTAGACTACTACCATGATGAATTTCAAGCATTTTTACTGTACAGATTTTAAAATATCTTCAAAGTAAAAGTCATATTTGTGCAAGTTCAAAAACAGCATTTCTCCACATTTGGACTGCATTAAAAACAAATTTAGCAATAATTCCAGGCAAAGACCAATGTACCTGTGTTAAGGACCTGTGTGACTACTACCATGATGAATTTCAAGCATTTTTACTGTACAGATTTTAAAATATCTTCAAAGTAAAAGTCCTATTTTTCCTCGTTCAAAAACACCATGTACAGGATCGTATTGTTGCGGTAATGTTGGGAGTCAGGGAGAGTTGGCTGTCAAGTGTCACATCGAGATTCATATCAGTCAAAGTGGACTTTAATACGAAGTTGCCAACGTTAATAGTCGAGTCCTGGGTAGGAGAATCTTTTCCCAGAAAGAGAAGTAGTTTACTCCAGTCAGGGTTGATTTTCAGATGGTGAGTGGACATCAGACAGGCAGAGATCCGCGCTGTTCAAGACAAGTCCCCAAATTTGTTCTTTAAAAATATTTCAAATTTAAAATGGAAGGTTCAAAGATGTCTTGAACACATGAATCAATCATATTTTGGACTTATTGAGAAAATTATTTTCAATGTCATTCTGTTACGTCCCCTGTTCTGTGTATCGGTTGGTGGGTGTGTTCTGTTTTGTGTGTGTGTGTATACAGGTGGTACTGATCATCCATGATCTCCATTCATCTTGACTCCACCCCCGCTCGTTACCCGGTTCAGCTGTTTCCACTCATCTCCAATCCCATCATGCCCTTCTGTCAGTATATGTACCCCTGTGTTTGTTTCACCTGGGTGGGTGGCACTCTGGTTGTGTATACGTGAGTGCTGGTGGACGGTATAACATTTGTATTCCCAGTGATTTGGTATAAGTGTGTATGAAATTAATACGTGTTCTTTGTTATCTTTATTACAGGGGGGGTGAGGAGTAGTTTAGTCCTGCTCCAGAGTTTACATACCTGCACGTAGTGTTACTCCCCTGTCTAACAACACTAGCTACACCTGGCTGGGCCACCCAATGTAAGTTTTGTTAGGGCGCCTTGGTAGTGTGCCAGTTAGAGTGTGGTTTTGTTGGGAGATAGGACAGGTAAGGGGGTGGGAAGCATTTTGTAATAAATATAAACAAGCCTGTTAACCCCAACTTCAAGCCCCAGTCTGTTTCTTGCACCTTCAACACCACACGCTGTTTATTGGCCACAGGACGCCGTCAATCAGTGGCGCGGATCCCACTCCCCTCCTGGGGAGGCAGAACGTAACACATTCAAACACTGAGAAATTACCGTTTTTAAATTGCAAAAATTCTCTGAATTAGTACAATAAAAATGTTTAATTTTAGCATACAGGAGAGGTCAGACAGGTTCTCAACCGATGTACATTGGTCTTTATGTGGACCTATTGAGGAATCTATTTTTATTGCAGCTCAAATCTGGAGAAATTATCTTTTTAAACATGTACTTATGGGACTTTTACTTTGGAGATATCTCCAAATTTGTGCAGTAAAAAGAATTTATATTCCGCATTCTGGTAGTCAGAGAGGTCCATAACACCCACACATTGGTCTTCTGACAGATCGGGTGCTGGTGCAGGCGGAAGGCAGGACTCAGGTGCAGGATTCTTCCAGAAGTGCTCTTTATTAGGAACAGGTCAAACGGAACGTGCACCAACCGGAACTAACAATAGACAATGACGCGACAAAGGACAACAGGCACACAGGGCTTAAATACACAAGGGAGGTGCAGGTGATTGGACACAGGTGGAGACAATCACGCAATCACAAGACAAGGCAGGAAGTGAAGTTAACCCAGGACCACAAGGAACATGAAACTTCAAACTAAAACAGGAAGAGGGACCAAACTGTGACAGGTCTTTGTTTGGAACTATTCCTGAATTTTCTTTTTTGCTGTTCAAGTGAGTGAGTTTGCTTCATTCATCCTGGTCGGTGTTTACATTGCTAAATCTGTTTTTATTGCAGTCCAAACTTTGAGAAATGGTGTTTTGGAACTAGCAAAAATAGGACTTTTACTTTGAAGATATTTTAAAATCTGTACAGTAAAAATGCTTGAAATTCATCATGGTAGTAGTCTAGGAGGTCCTAAACACAGGTACATTGCCTGGAATTATTGCTAAATCTGTTTTTATTATTATATTATTATTTTGTAGTTTTCTTGTGTCTCGTGTCTCTGGGTGAGCTTCACTTTAAGGAAAGATCACTACAATCTGGATTGGACTGTCGAGCAAAATAAAAACACATTTCGAGACGTCTGCGCTAAGCGGTCGGCCAGTCGAACATGTATTATCGCTGTGATTTTTTTTAATTTAATGACAAAATTGTACACAGTCAGTGGCTAGGAAACCTTTTAGTTCAGGGTGAACCAAGACAACCGCCTAAATGCTCTCCCCCAGATGCTATTCAATTTACTATGCAAAACTTACAAAATGCGCTGCTCAGAAACATCCCCAGAAGTGAAATATTCTTCTCCATGGGTTTTGTTGCAGACTGTCACTACAGGGGTCCGTTTCAAGTAGGAGGTTCAACAAACTCAAACCCTAAACTCTGAGTTGATTTACCCTGAGATGGAAAAATCTGCGTTGTGGGTTTCAGAACAGCTGTTTAGAGCTGGTTCATGAATGGAGCCACGATACTACAATTTGCCATGGCAACGACCACAAACAATCGGTTGGCATACGTCACCCCTATTGAGGTGGAAATATTAATGCAAGTGTACGGCGAGTATGAACCGTAATTAGATACAAAGCAACACGCTACTACAAAAAGCAAAATACAGAGAAGCGGTGTGGGAGAAAACTGCTGCTCGGGTCAACGCATACGTTCCAATAGTGTTGTCAGTAAATTTTTAATGTACACACTAATCATGATCCATACGTTTTACTAATTCCCAGTGGGAAAATTACATTTTTTACACTGTTAGAATGCACTACACACAGCCTTGAAATACTCATCATGCTTAAATTGATTCACAAGTCAAAGCCGTGTATTCCTTTGGAACTCAGTAGTAATAACTTAATAATGAATTTCTCTGATAAGGTTCTAACTATTAGATTAAAAAAATGAACTCCAAATGAACTTCAATCATGCTAGGGTTTACACGTCCAATGCCGGTAACAAGCACATTTGGACATATTCATCGTCTAAAAAATAAATTCCCCTCTGAGAAGTTAAGAATTAAAAAACGGATCCCTTCACCCCTGGGAGGATAATGCAGTTTATATTCAACAGTCACCTTTCAAGTGTGTAAGACAGATGAGATAGCATTGGTATTTGTGCTTTAGATAAAACCCACCAACACACACACACACACACAAAGCAGAATGATGTTGTTAAAGGCAGCTCGGTGTGGACTCAGACAGTACTTTCTGACTGGCTGCCTACTAAAAAGAGCCATTTCTCAACTCCCCCTTCTACATGCTCTATCCCCAACAACAGTGATGGATGCATTAAGTACAAGCTGTGGGGGCTTTGCTCTAATCAGCAAAGGGGAAGGATCGTGTGCAGACAACTAATTTTCCTTTAAAGTGGTGTGGTGCTACAGCAGAGGAAAGGGACATATCCCCACTAAATGATGATGCAAACCCTATTAATATTAATATTTACTAGAAACAGAATTACTATTTGTTGGGTAACCCTTTCTGTTGAACAGGAAAACAAGTTCCATCCAGACAAACGTATTTGAAAAATAAGGCTAAACCTACTACCGTATACTAGAAAGAAACAGTTTATGAAGTGATTATAATAAAGAAATAATGTTAAATGTTTGTTAACATAGAGATAAGCGGAATACCTCAGTGAACAGTTGTTGGATAACTATAGCCAGAGCCTCCACTCTCCTATTCCCCTGGACAACCAGTTTCCAAATCTGGTTGATGGCCAGGTTGCTCTTCTCCGGGAAGCTCTTTGCTCTGGTTTTGTTTGGTAGTGACCCTCCTGTCTGCTACAACAGCCCCTGCTGCGGCATGCTTGGATGCATTCTGAAGGCGAGATGCTGTTTTGGGGCTGGATCTTGACCTGGTTTTTGCTTTGAACCGAAGACCAGATGCGCCAGCGATGCCTGAGCTACAGGTCCTTCTCAAAAAATTAGCATATTGTGATAAAAGTTCATTATTTTACATAATGTGATGATAAAAATTAAACTTTCATATATTTTAGATTTATTGCACACCAACTGAAATATTTCAGGTCTTTTATTGTTTTAATACTGATGATTTTGGCATACAGCTCATGAAAACCCAAAATGCCTATCTCAAAAAATTAGCATATTTCATCCGACCAATAAAAGAAAAGTGTTTTTAATACAAAAAAAGTCAGCCTTCAAATAATTCTGTTCAGTAATGCACTCAATACTTGGTCGGGAATCCTTTTGCAGAAATGACTGCTTCAATGCGGCGTGGCATGGAGGCAATCAGCCTGTGGCACTGCTGCGGTGTTATGGAGGCCCAGGATGCTTCAATAGCGGCCTTAAGCTCATCCAGAGTGTTGGGTCTTGTGTCTCTCAACTTTCTCTTCACAATATCCCACAGATTCTCTATGGGGTTCAGGTCAGGAGAGTTGGCAGGCCAATTGAGCACAGTAATGCCATGGTCAGTAAGCCATTTGCCAGTGGTTTTGGCACTGTGAGCAGGTGCCAGGTCGTGCTGAAAAACAAAATCTTCATCTCCATAAAGCTTTTCAGCAGATTGAAGCATGAAGTGCTCCAAAATCTCCTGATAGCTAACTGGATTGACACTGCCTTTGATAAAACACAGTGGACATAGCACCCCAGACCATCACTAACTGTGGGTACTTGACACTGGACTTTCTGGCATTTCCTTCTCCCCAGTCTTCCTCCAAACTCTGGCACCTTGATTTCCGAATGACATGCAAAATTTGCTTTCATCCGAAAAAAGTACTTTGGACCACTTTTGATGAGCACTCATCAAACCCCAGAAAAGTTGTGAGTCGAATCCAAAGTTGGAATCCGCTAAAGAGTGAGCAACACAATTGACAAGATCACGACTCTTTGCTTTCCTGGCTTGTAAATGGTGAAATGAGCTTTCAGATGACACCAGGAGTCTTTACATGTTCCGCCACTAAAGACAAACTTCTTCAGACTATACCTTGACTAAAAGACACAAAACAAATTGTAGGAAAAATTGAAAAGACGAATATAATGGCAATATTGCTAACTTTACCTTCAATTATCTCAAAGTACACAGTAATATTTTATGTAAATGTACATGTTATAGAGGAGGTCAACATGAACCAGGATCAAGTGTCAAAGAGTTTAACCCAGCTGCTATCTGATTTAAAGACAGTCCAAAAATTGAGAAAAGATGAATATAATGGCAAAAGTACTAACTTTGCCTTCAGTTATCTCAAAGTACAAAGTCATATTTTATGTAAATGTACATGGTAATAGAGGAGGTCAACATGAACCAGGATCAAGTGTCAAGAGTGTTACCCGGCTTGTTCCTTTATATTTCTTTATTTAAAGACAGTTCAAAGATTGAAAAAAGACACTTGAAATGATGATCAGTGCCTTTTCGGCTGTACAGACCCATTTACCGTAATACCTAAACTAGAGGCGCATTTCATTTTGAAATGCGGTCCACATGACCGCAGTCCGATAAGCACTTCAGCCATCTGTCCCCGACCACGAGTTCTGCCTGAGCGGCCTCGGGTTTCTGTTTGCGTGCTCCTCGGTCTGCCCGGCGATTCCCCTGACTGCCCGGCGCCTCCGCTCCTGTGCTCCGGCTCCCCGACCGGCCCGGCGATTGCACCAGCTGCTCCCGGCATTTCCTCCCCGGCCACCCGGAGCGTCACCCCGACCCTGAGGACCGATCTCTGCTCTGTCTCTCATCGTGCCCTGACGCCTGCTGTGAACCCGTGTTTAATAAAGACATTAACTAAACACTCCGTGCCGTTGTGCTGCATTCGGCTCCGCCATACGCCCGTGACACATTTTCAATATTTTTGAATGATTATTTCCCTGCACTACGTTGTCTGCTGTCCATTACTGTCTGCTGTCATGCACCAACCGCCAATTCAAATTTCATGCATGTCTTACATATTATGGCAATAAACTATTCCAGATTCCTGAAAATGAAGATTAAACTGCTGTGAGGTTAATACTCAGATTTTTTTTAGCCAGGAAAGCACAGTCTGTTTGTGTGAACAAATTTTATTTTTTATTTTTAGCCTCAGACAGTGTTTCTCATTTCATTTCCACAGAGAACATATCTATTCCAAACCGACTGTATAGCTCTGAGCCTGGAGACAATTAAGCAGTCCATTAAATATGACTAACCCCAGTGAGCACAAGACGTTATTTCAACGTTGAAATATGGTTGAAATCGGGTTGAAATGAGGTCTGAACTTCTAAGACCTCATTTCAACGTCTTTTCAACCGGCGAAAGAGTGCGAGAAACCTCAACGTGCTAGAAAAGGGTAAATTTCTCGATGATGTGTCATGTTGTAACGTAAGGTTGAAAGAGAGACGATAATATCATTAAGATTATCATAATAATGAATGAAGTGGTCGGCGAAATTTGGTATACGCAAAGACGTGATTTCAACGCATTTAAGATTTTTCTTAAAACGTCATGAATATGGAAATACAGAGTGTGTCTGTTACGCCTCCACCCCGGCTCGGGAGAGGAGGCGTAACAATATGCTTTAAGGCAGGGGTGTCAAACATACGGCCTGCGGGCCGGAACCGGCCCCCAAGGAGGTTCGATCAGGCCCGCAGGATAATTTGAAAGTGGAAAAAATGCATAAAAGACATGGAATTAATATTTTTAATTCGCTGCAATTCATGGATTATCCGCTAAGGGGCGCACTCTTTCCATCAGAGTAGAAGACAAGCCGCATCACTGAGACAGACTGAAAACAGCAGACGGTATCAATGCGCCATCTGCTGCTTGTTATGACGTTGTTAATACCTTGGTCTCTACCTCTCCGCTACACCCTCATTAGGCAAAATATCGATATCCAAACGGAGAAAAGTAGATAAGGAGTGTAGAATTTTCAAAGAAAAATGGACCACGTCCTATTTATTTACAGAGATGCACGGAAAACCTTTGTGCTTGGTGTGTTTGCAACAAGTTTCGGTATTGAAGGAATATAATATTCGACGCCACTACGAGACTCATCACAGCGAAAAATATGACGGCTTGCAAGGACAACTGAGAAGAGATAAGATTAACCAATTGCTGGCGGGTCTGAGGAAACAGCAGTCAACTTTCATCCAGAGCCGAGAAGTCAGTGAAGCAGCGGTAAAAGCCAGCTACCTAATTGCTAGAGATAATTGATTTGCAGTGTGATGCAGATTTGAAGGGCAAATTTGCCTCTGTAGGTCTGGACAGATTTTATCAGTATCTACTACCAGGGTACCCCAAATTAACAGCCCTGGCTGCAAAAATGTTGTGCATGTTTGGGACAACCTACCTTTGTGAACAAATTTTCTCAGTGATGAATATCAATAAAACAAAAATGCGTTCAAGGCTCACAAACAAGCACTTAAATGACATTCTGAAAGTGACAGCTAGTCAGGACATGACACCTGGTGTTGATGCACTTGTACAGGCCAAAAGATGCCAAGTTTCAGGAACAAATACAAGTCCAGACTAGACTAACACCTTTAAAATGCTGCCTTAGATACTGTTTGCATTGAAAGAATACAGCTCTGTGAAGATGAATCCTTACTGTGGTGATTTAAAAAATGTGCACTTTAATGTTAGTCAGCAGCTTCAAAACAAAAGTTGTGTGATGGAATTCTACTGTTCATACAACTCCATAAATTTTCAGTATGTATTGTATGTGTATGTATGTTTCATGTATGAAGTTTACAGATTTACAGGACAGGCGAACACTTTCTTCATTACACATTTAAAATCACTCTCCTTAGTTTGTAAGGTGTACGCAGGGATTACATTTAGATTTTATATGCGTATGTGTAAGTGGTTTAAAAATTCCTTTCTTTAAAAGTCTCATTTAATCTTAAAGTGCATTACTAAATTTTTCAGTACCAATTAAAGTTTTGTGCCTTTGTACAATCAGTGGGATCAGTTGCAATGCATATTTGTGAATGATAAAAGTAAATTGCACATTTGTCTAAGGAAATATGAGGTGTTTCATGAAATGTTTTGTAAAAGGATAGTTCATTAAATTTCAATATTTTCCTAATGTTCTTGTGCTTCTTTACACCAAAACAAAGGAAAGACATGATATTTTGGTTATTTATAGCAGAGTATGGTATAATTTTAATGGTCCGGCCCACTTGACATCTCCCTAGGCCGTATGTGGCCCACGATGCGAAATGAGTTTGACACCCCTGCTTTAAGGACAAAATAATGCGGGCCGTTTCAAACATTAGTTGTAAACACGTAACTCTGCTCACATCTGTAGAGCGACGTGAACGGGCTGATACAACCACGGCTACCAGCCCCAATACTCTGTAAGTACGTCAGTGTTTGAATGAAGCACACCTGAAACTATAACCAGTGATTTTACTTGTGCTGCCCACTCGATACGGGAAAGACTGTTATTTTGGTAAGCTAGTTAGCACGCTAGCTTGGAGCGTGCTAGCTCGGAGCTAGCGTTCAACATGAACTGGACCAAAAGTAAACCTCCGTGTGTTTGGTGTTGCTTATGCGTTAGGTTGTTGCTGTACCCATATCATATTATTGCCGTTCCCATTTCATGTAGAAAATACACGTTTTTAAAGCAACGCGGCCTAAACACAGATCGCAGCTGAATTCAACAAGTTGTGGCCTGTAAACAAGCTAGCCAACACATTCTAAGTTACTGCATGCTTAAAGCAACATTGTAAAGTATGGTACTGTGTAATATACCTGGAAATGTTACTCCAGAAATGCCATAAGTTGCAGATGAATTGTTTATAATGTTATAAGTAAACAATCTATAAATAAAGGGTTCTCAAACACCTCCTGCTGTTATAATTATTAAACTTTTATTACTGTCATAAACCCAAATTACACACTTTGCCTTTTCCCTAAAGTCTTTGTTCTTCCCTCCTCACAGGTTCCTGTGGATGGAGGTTACATCTGATGGAGTTTGTCCCTGCAGTTGTCCTGCCTTACACCTGGTGTACTACTCTGAATATTTGAATAATTTCTGTCGTAGGAATTGAACGTACTGTACATCTTTAAGTTGTTCTTTCTGTACACACTTACTCCTTCGCTGTTCTCCCTTAGGTTTTGTCCAGTTGAAGGGAGTTTTACGTGTGCCGATGTGATGGTTTTGGGACAGGATGCTGCATGTTTACAGACTGTAAAGCTCCCTCAGGCTTATTTTTCATTTTGGGTTGAACAAAATAAAATTAATTGAATTAAACGAACATGTTGACTAGAGGCATCTGCAACTGAGGGGTGTTCTGCGCATTCTGAATCATTGAGTGACGATGAGGGAGACGGAGCTGATTTCAGGTATACGATCCGGATTCAAGTGACTCAGAGCCAGATCTTGTTACAGAATCTGAAAATGAAGTGCCAATGATTTCGAAAAATGGTTTACAAACACAAAATTCTAACTGACTGGTTTGTGTTGTTGCTGCACTTATAATTTCATAGTTTATTTTCCCAAAATATATTATTTTTGTATTCTGTTTTGTATAGGAAAAGTGTTATATTGATATGAATAAATACAAAATAATCAAATTGTGTTGTCCTTGTTATGGGCTGTTGACATGACAACTGACTGTGTGAAACTCGTACTTTTCCAGCGAGCAATTTATCCGTTGAAAAGACGTTGCAAAATGGTTTAAAAGTGAAAGTTGTTTCAACGTCTATTCGTAGACGTTGAAAAGACGTCTATGTTTAGACCAGTTTTCAACGTGATTTTTAATATCGGTGGTAAACGTACAAATGTGGACGTCATTTCTTTTTACACCTATAAAATAATGCTATAGCATAAAGTAGAGGACGACATTTTACCGTATTAAAAATCACGTTGATATGTGGTCTAAATATAAACGTCTTTTCAACTTCTACGAATTGGCGTTGAAACTATGGGGCGCCGTTTGTAAAATGTTGCACGTTCTAAAATCCTGCGCAGTTTTCGTACATTTAGCGTTATCATATGAATAAAAAAAGCAGGACAATATTCACATGTCACTTTTTTAAACATTTAGAGACAAAATCATGTAAATACATGCAACAACTTTTCCAAGTACAATGTTTGGCAGTAACACAAAGTTGTTAAATAATAAATGTTAAATGTAAATGTTAAATGTTATATATACATTTTAAATGTAAATGCTAAATCTAAATGTAAATGATAAATATAAATCCAAATGTTAAATGTTATATATAAATGTTAAATCTAAATGTTAAATCTAAATGTTAAATCTAAATGTTAAATCTAAATGTAAATGTTAAATATATATTTAAATGTTAAATGTTTTATAAAAATGTTAAAGCTCTTGCTATAGAGCAAGGGTACCGCGCATCACGGCTGTTTCCCACCCCGTCGATCGGACCATCTCGAACGCGGCAGATGGTCTGATCGACAGAGGCCGGACCAGTGGATGCTCGGCGATGGCCCGTTAAACGGGGCGGGGGGAACGATCGCGGATGGTTCTGTAGACGAGGGTAGCGCGGGCCTCCATAGATCGGAGCATCCGATCGAACGGCCGCAGATGGTCCGATCGACGGAGGCCGGACCGTCCGTTAAACGGGGCGGGGGGAACGATCGCGGCCGATCTACGGAGGCTCGCGCTACCCTCGTCTACGGGACCATCCACGATCGTTTCCCCCGCCCCGTCGAACGAGCATCCGCGTCCGCCAAATGCGGCCGTTTCCCACCCCCGATGGTCCGATCAACGGGGGTGAGAAACGGCCGCGGTGCGCGGTACCCCTGCTCGTGTGAACGTGTGTTGAAGAAAAAAAATATGGCACATTGAGAACAGCGGTGTATAATTGCGGTGTGTAAAAAAAAATAAACAAAAAAAAGCGGTGGAAAGGAGTAGTGGAGAGAGAAGTGTGAGTGTGTATGTGTGTCTGGGTGAGAAGGAAAGGAGACAGGGAGAGAGTGAGAAGTAATAAGATAAATAAATAAAAACGTGTTAAGAAATGCACTTTGAGAGAGATTTTGGAAATACGTTTTATGGAATCGAGAACTTAGACAAACCGCAAGGTCAATCATAAACTTGTGGCTATAATAATTAAGTCTGAGAGGTTAAAATAAACTCACAGACGTATTGACTCCGTAAGGTTAGTATAAACTTTCAGAACATAGTTGACTGCTCCGGGAGGAATATACATAAACTGGATCACTGTATTAAAATGGAAGGTGAATTTGACCGGGAAACAGGTGATGGCGGATGGAGGCCAGCACCAGGATATCTTGGAAAATGATGAATGACCAAGTGAAATTGTTGTTGTTGGCGGTGAGGGGAGATGCCACCGAGAAGAAGAAACATTATAAGGTGGAACGTACGGAGCATGCAGTGTGGAAGTTGTTGGAGAAGAAAAGCGTTAGTTTAACAGGCAGAGTGGCACTGACGCAGATATTCAGAAAGGAGAAGAAAGAACTAGAAGCTAGATTTAAATAAAAGGCCGGTTTATTGGGGAAGCGTAAAATCCATAAACAAATCAAAGACCTGGAGGAACATTGTTTCGCGTGGTTTTTGTTTTGGATAAAAAGAGGGGTTTTTCGTCGGCATAGACGGATGCTGCATGTGAAGGGGAGACGGTATTAATCCATGCGGAGATCTCACATAATAGAGAAATGGAGAAATGGAACACACACACCGCCGCCTGCAATGAAGAACGCTTTCTGCACTAACTGCATGCGCGCCAACTCACACACACATCCGAGCAGCAACAAGCTCTCATGGACATTGTAGAGCAATTGGAAGCACAGCAAAATCTTTCACTCAAACACACATGTGCAGTTTTCAGGAAAATCATTAGAAAATAGGCCCACCACTATGGTGTGAGATTAAGTTAGACTTTACCACGTTTGGTGGATTCAGGGGTTACACATTCTGTAGTATAAGAAAAAAGGTAGAGTGAAAAAAGAAATTGAGTGGCAGACGTGTCTTCTCTTTTTCTAACATAATTGGTCCTTTAGGCTGGATCTTAAGAACTCTTTTTCCTCTCAAGGTTTGGACCTGAAACTGTGCACAGGGAGTCTATGACTCTTCTCAAAGTCCTCTGCCCTAGTCTGTTAAAGGATTAGTTTGGTTGTGTGAGGCCAGGATCTGCTTGAGTTGGAGAAGAGTGATGACATCCATTTTACTAGCGACCCCAGACTGATGTTTTTAAAGGTTTTTACCCCTTCTAAAAGCCCATTTTTTCCCACGGTGGTACTGAAACAAATAGAAATTAGGAGTTCCTGTTAGCTGTAAAAACAAAAGCAGCTTTCTATTAACCGAAATCTGTCTGGGAAAATAGTTTAAAGAAAAGCGCTGATAGATAATAATAATATGTATAATTTAGTCATGAAATGAAATGTTGAAGAAGCGCAGTAGCGCAAGGAGGGAGTAAGAAGAGACGTTGAAAAGTGAATAACTAAAGGAGATGTGATAACTTGTGATTAATTCTCCTGATTTGTTTTTTCTTTTAAGAAGTGATATAAGGGAGACGAAGCCTCCTCTGCTTGTTTATCCTCCGACTCCTCCTCCAGCCTTCATCCACCTGTCACGTCCTCCCCCACCTCCTCAGTCCTCATCACAAACCACAGCCCTGGTCCCACAGAGCTCAGACCCTGTGTCTGCATTGAACAAAAGCTATGAGCGGGTGAGTTAACTTTAGAATATGATCTACAAATTAAACAAACAAATGCACACACATCCTTTAAGTAAAACGCTGGGATCACAGTTCGGCAAAGCAAAGGATTTGGATTAATACTGTTTATTTTGAGTGAGTTTATTTTCAGTGGCTGGATCGCTCCTCGCTGTGTTTGGGTCACTCGCATACTCGCAGCGTCAGGGGGATGCTACATGTCTAACCAATGTGAACCAACAGAAATCTCAACAGGACGATGAAAATTATGAAACAATGATTTACTACTCAAGGAATTGCAGAATTATCTGTATTGGCAAAAACAGTTGACAGCGTGTTGTAAGATTTACTAACATCTTCAAAGTAATTCATGTGACACTTTAGCTTTCTTTTAGGTCTTGGTTTTATGTTAGCATTCAATTTATGCATGTGGTGTAATGCTCAATCCGGAGAGAGGGTTACCATTAGTAGGCTTAAGCGAGCCTACCCCAACAACAAGTGTCAATCAACCGACACCACCATTGCAGTGACCACCAGAGGTGTGGACTCGAGTCATGTGACTTGGACTCGAGTCAGACTCGAGTCATGAATTTGATGACTTGAGACTCGACTCGACAAAAGTACAAAGACTTGCAACTCAACTTGGACTTGAACACCGATGACTCGTGACTTGACTTGGACTCGAGCCTTTTGACTCGAGAAGACTTGCTACTTCCCATGAAAACGGGGGGAAAACATTTTCACACGGCCGCGCAGCTCTGTTTATCTGCATCTGTCAAAAAAATGTGCGACACCTGTATGCAGAGAGCGCGCGCTGCCTGCACGACATCCAATCACTGCAGTCCATTTGACCGTATCAACGAGACAGCTCGTTCATGGTTACAAAAATCGGGATTTTTGAACCCGGATTCAGACTCCGATGGAAATCCTCGCCAACATTATGTCAACGTCCGTTTTAAAGTACTGTAATGAGCTGAGTTAATGTTATTAGTTAATCAGTTATGCAGATGTTGCATGTGTTCACGTTATGCTCTGTTACCAGCTGTAGTTACGCGAGACAACCCGAGTTTTGGGGGGCCGTGTATGCGGAAGTGTTCGTTCGGCGTGGTGACGGCCAACAGTGACAGAAGTTGAGTTGTTTTATATAAATAAATGCAGCTGAGTTGCAAGCCAGTCATCGCCTCCTTATTTACGCTGCAGCATTGGGGTGAGCGTTACAGTACTATAACACAGTCACAGTCGATCCACCATTACCCTTCCCTTCGTAGTCTAGGTCTGTGAGGCAGCGCACCATCACCCAGGGTTCCCCGTCCCCACTATAATAAGAGGACTTGAATTGACTCGAAAATAAAATCGCACGACTTGTGACTCGACTTGAGACTTGTTGGCTTTGACTTGTGACTCGACTTTGGACTTGCTTTGTCTTTGACTCGACTTGACTCGGGACTCGAGGGCAATGACTTGAGACTTGCTTGTGACTTGCATAACAGTGACTTTTTCCCACCTCTGGTGACCACGGACGGGTTCACAACGGGCAGTTGACCGACAGACGCCCAGTGCATGGTGTTCTGTGTTGACTGTTTACAACGAAGAGTAAAAGAAGACCAAGAATACCGTGTATAACTATCCTTTTCCTGCTCTATCCTTCTCAATTCCTCACATTAGTTTTAGATTCCAGTTTCCGAAAACTATAAGGCCTGTTGTTAGCCTGGGAGGGTAATGTGGAGGTGGTTGATCCAGCAGACATCATACAGCAGCTGGGATGATCTCTAGAAGAGATCAAAAGGGGGAATTAAGAGATGCATGTTCGTGTGCTTTTTACATGTTTTTTTCTGTAGAGCAGATGTTGTGACAATGCAGTAAATAACACTATGACCATATAAGGCACACAAGGGAACTGAGGGATGAAGAAGTGTCAGGGAGAGTGCTGGTGCAGGGAGGACTCAGATGCAGGAGTTTCCAACAGAGTGCTCTTTAATCAAACACAAAACCAAAAGCCAAAGGACGTGCACCAACGACGAGTAACATAGACAATGACGCGACAGGGGACAACAGGCACACAGGGCTTAAATACACTAGGGAGGTGCAGGTGATTGGACACAGGTGGAAACAATCAGGCAATCACATGACAAGGCAGGAAGTGAAGCTAACCAGGGACGCAAGAGACATGAAAACTACAACAAAAGACAGGAAGCAGAACCAAACCGGGACAAGAAGTACAGAAAGCTTGAGGATAAGTCCCTATCTGACACAGTACTCCTTTGCAGAGGATGGTACGGGGGGAACACCTGGGCGTCTTGGACAATAGCCGTTTGAGACCAGAACTAGCTCAAACTAGTCGTCAAGGACGCAAGGAGATTATAAAAAAGGGCCAGAGTCGGACAACGGGCAGACTCTTGGATGGATCACTTTGTGATACGTATGTAGTCTCCAAGTGCACCTGCGGGGAATTGCTCAATGTATCTATTTCTCTTCTAAATAAATGTTAACTTTTTAACTTGACGTGCCGGATTCTTCTCATCAACCAACTCGGGGGGATTGAAAATCCCAACAACGGCAAGTGGAGTTTAGACCAAAAAGCTCAATTCTTGTCTCAGCAGATGGTCATTGGCAAACTTCAGAAGAGCCTGGACATGCGCTGGCTTGAGTGTGTGCGCTGCAGGATTTTAATCCATGACGGCGTAGTGTGTTACTAATGGTTTTCTTTGAAAATGTGGTCCCATCGCTCTTCAGGTCATTGACCAGGTCCTGACATGTAGTTCTGGGCTGATCCCTCACCTTCCTCATGATCATTGATGTTCCATGAGGTGAGATCTTGCATGGAGTCCTAGACCGAGGGAGATTGACCCTCATCTTGAACTTCTTCCATTTTCTAATAATTGCGGCAACAGCTGTTACTTCTCACCAAGCTGCTTGCCGATTGTCCTGTAGCCCATACCATCCTTGTACGAGTCTACAATTTTATCCCTGATGTCCTTACACAGCTTTCTGTTCTTGGTCATTGTGGACCGGTTAGAGTCCGTTTGATTGAGTGTTATATGGGTAAGTTCAAATGGTTGCAGTTAATACAGGTAATGAGTGAAGAACAAAGACTAAAGACAAACTGACAAGCCGGAATTCTTACTGGTTGGTAGGTGATCAAATACTTATGTCATGCAATAAACTAAAATTTCTTGAAAACCCAAAAAGGATTTCAGAAGAAAACAGCTTAAAAAAGGCTAAAAATGGAAAGATAGAAACTAAAACCTTCCATTTCAAGTGTCAAAGTAAACAAGCACTTCACCCGCGTTTCAGCAGAAGACACTGTTTCAGTGGCTGCACAATTTGTTTTCCATCAAACCTTCAAACTTGTCTGGGTGAAGAGTGCAACTATTACATGTTTAATGCTGCTTAAAAGCCTGGAACAGAGCCACATTACAATTTGACCATTTGCATTCCAACCAATTAATTAAGCTGGAACTCATTGGACTGTTGACAAGAAACAGTGGCAAACTATCATTGTCTTTGAATCTAGGTCAACAAGCATTCGCTTCAGTCGCATTTGTCCAGGTCCCCATCAAAGGCTTTTCCAGTGCCGATACGATGGTTTCGGGAGGGAGGATGTCACATGTTTAAAAAATCAGATCGCAGGATGACTAAAGCTTTGAGGCAAATTTGTGATTTTGGGTTATATAAAACAAAATTATCAGCAGTTCTGGCCTGCAGTGGCAGTGCTCTGCTCCTTGAAGCAGCATTGACACCATTGGTAATGACTTCACTGGGAGTGTTGGTTCTGCTGGTAGCTGCAGTGCTGGGGATGAGGGCCTTTTCTATGTTCTTGTGCTTTTGCTGGGATGCTCTTCTGACTTGGTCTCTGTTGGTACTAGAGTTAGGAGATAGGAGACTAGGAAATACAGTGCCTTGCATAAGTATTTACCCTCCTTGGACTTTTCTACATTCTGTCATGGCATAACCACTGCTTCAAATGTACTTTATTGTGGTTCTATGTAATGGACCAACACAAAATAGTCTGGGTGTTAACTGTAAAACCCCTAACAAAGATCTCGTGCTGTCACACCTGTATGTCAAGTTGCGTTTTTGTCCTGTCTCCACGGTTGTTTTTTGACTTCCTGTTTTATTTTGGAAAATAACTCCCTCTCGTTTCAGGTCCCTTGCCCTTCCTCATGTGTCACCAGTCTGATTCCTGATTGTGTCCACCTGTTCCCACACCTCCCTCATGTGTACTTATAGTCTGCGTCGCCCTTTGTCCTGTGCCAGTGTGTCTTGTCGTAATGCCTTGCACACCAGCCCCACGTCAAGAGTCTAGTCGAGTTTGTCCTTTCATTTATGATCCCTGCTAAATTTCCTCATTAGAGAGATTGAGTTTTTTGGCCTTTTGATTTTGATTGATTGCCTTGTGTCCTCATTACGAGCGATTTTGAGTGTTTGCCTTTTGATTTTGATCAATTCCCTAGCATCCTCGTTACGGGAGAATTTGAGTTTTTGACTTTTTTGTGAAGAATAAACAAATTGTCAGCTGAACCCTCACTCTGCGTCCGAGTCCTCCTCCTCAGCCGCCACCTGCCTGACAGTACACACGGGCCAGAATGGACTCGGCAGAGAAGAACCAGCTGACTGAGGCGCTGCGCGCTCAAGCCTCAAGACTGGCGCAGCATGAAGATCTAGTTGCTGACCTCGATCGAGGGGTTCGGGGACTTGCTCAAAGCCAGGAGGGGTTTGAGACCGCCATGACCACGGAGGTGTGAATCTTAAGCACTCTGGTAGAACAAATCCTCACCCTGCTCTCCAGAAACACAGCTGCTGCTCCCGAGCAACCTCCCACGCCGTCTGAGCCCCCTCCCGTAGCCACACCAGCTGATGCGTGCACCAGGCTGGCACCTCCGGAACGATACTCCAGAACCAGCGGACAAAGTAGGTCCTTCATCATAGAATGTGAAATGCACTTTGAGCACTCTCCGCTTCACTTTCCCACAGAATGGTCCAAGGTCGCCTTCATGATGTCCCATCTCACGGGAAGGGCCAAGGCGTGGGCTACCGCTGAGTGGGCTAGGAGTTCGGCAGCGTGCTCATCACCAAAGAGGTTTGCCCACGCTCTCAGACTGGTTTTTGACCCTGTGGCAACAGACTGAGAAAGGGCTCGGGAGCTCAGCCAGATAAAACGGGGAGAACAGTCTGTTTGTGAATACGCCATACGCTTTCGGACCCTGGCGATGGAGAGTGGGTGGAACACCATGTCCCTGTATGATGTTTTTCTGAAAGGTTTATGATCCCTGCTAAATTTCCTCATTAGAGAGATTTTGAGTTTTTCGCCTTCTGATTGATTGCCTTGTGTCCTCGTTAGGAGAGAATTTCTGTTTTTGGTTTTTTTTTTTTTAAAATAAACTAATTGTCAGCTGAACCCTCACTCTGCGTTCACCTCCTCCTCAGCCGCCACCTGCCTGACACGTGCTACCAAAGGTCACATTTCTAAGTCACATAATTAGTCAACAGGGTCCACCTGTCTGCAATTTAATCTCAGTATAATTACACCCATTTTGTGAAGGCCTTGGATAGCATCACTGAACAAAGATCATGAAGGAGGGAGCTCACCAAACCGCTCGCGTATAAAGTTGTAGCTAAGTATGAAGCAGCGTTGCGTAGTAATGATGTTAATCATGTGTTTTTCTTTTATCTTATGGGCACCTAAAGTTCACTTCTAGTCTTGTATCTGATTTATTGTGAGGATTAAGCTAATGTGGTGGTTTAAATGCAGTTAAAATAAAGCAAATGTACTTTATGCAGTTCTTACTATCGTACTTCAATGGCTGCCCGGTTTCGAAGTTCTCAAACACAACGACCCTCCCTGCCAAAGTAGTTAAGAAAGCTCAACAATGGAAATGAAAATCGTTTTTACAACCAGAAAAAAACAGAGTGGACCAGTTTTTGACTGGTGAACCAGTTTTGACTGGTCCACTCTGACTGACTTTGACTGTCCCCCCCCCCCCCAATATACAGCAGAAAATGTGTAAAATATATGTTCTCCTCTTATGAACCGTGTCAATAGATCGGTCTCTTATGTCTTATTCATTTTGAATTTATTTCTGTTAAGAAAAACCATGAATCCCCCCTCCTAATTGTACACTTGTGTGATTTCGTTTGAAACCAACTTGCATGGTTCTGTGTTGTCATGGTTACCACTTTTTTGTCAGTCAGTTGAGTGCAAAGAAATTAATGTTAGTTAAGTTGTTGGAGAGGAGGATTTGAGGTTACCTAAAAAGCAGAAAAAACTGGACAAGAGCCAAGCATTTTTTCAGACAGTAACTCTGTACCGAGCTAAATGTGTAAGCAAATGAAACAAGTAGCCTTGTTAAAGCATGAGCCGCGGGTTTTCAAATAAAATGATATTACGGAGAAATCACACTATTCCTTTAGATGTGAATTCAAATTACATGTCATTTAGCTGACGCTTTTATCCAAAGCGACTTACATTGCATTATAACCCATGCGTTTCATTTTTCAAATTTTTATATATATAGAATTGTAGGCAATGCACTTAACAAAAAACTAATTATGGAGAAGGGTATTCATTTGGACCCCCCTCCAATGTCTAAACCATGGTTACGCGTATTTACATCATATGTGTTCTCAGTCCTCAAACAGTGTAATGATGACACTGTATTACAGAACGAGAGGAACTGATCGCATATCTCAGTTCAAGGGGAGAAGAAAGGCCCAACACCTCACCATTGCTTGTGGCTCCACTGATGCCTGTGTTTTCCAGTGATGAAGTGAGGCTTGTGAGTAATCCCTTCAAAGGAAGTTTGGATGCAGTGGGTGCAACAAGTTGTCTGACCAAGCACTGCCCCGGAGCTTGCTGATTGGCCGTTGGTTTAGAGTTGGATGTTGCAGACCCAGGACAGCTGTGGTGGTGTGAGGTTTTGGGATACCAGCGATACCTGGGAGTAGAGCAGAAGACAATGAAAGAGTTTATTAGGGCCTGAGCCAACTGAAAGCCCCTTTGTGTTTTGAAAGATTATTATTATTCTTTCACCACTTCAATCGCACTTTTGAGGCTATCCCATATTCAAAAAAATTTGGCATGCGGATCAGAAGTGCAAAAATGTACTTACATTAGAATTTTTTTTACCCTCTGGGGAAGTGCTCCCTTGAGGGATGCCTAGATGCCTAGATGCCTAGTTTTTTTGCACACACTTGGACATGCTCTAAAAAAAGTCAATCATGGTATGCAAATGCATCTCATTCGATTTTTTTAATTTTGTGAAAAATATATTTTTGCAACCTCCCAGACGCTGAGTCCAATTCTCACTAGGTTTTCAGGAAATCATTATTGGCTCAATTCCATCTAAATTCATCAAATCTTTATATCTCATTGTGTTTCGAAGTTATGGGCCAATGAATTTGTAAGGGGTGTGGCCTAATAGTTAAAGACAGATAACTTAAAGTACTATGATATTTTCACATTGAGTCCCTGAACATACCCCATTTTTTCAGAATATTTAAACTAGAGTCAATCATTGAATGTGTGCTTGTTTTTCCAATTTCTATTAAAAGTTGCATTTATATTCAAACAACGTCCTCCGAGGGTTTAAACCCGATCCATTTCAAATTCGGGCAGTATGATCTTGTCACTTGTGTGGTCAAATGTAAAATGTTATGACTCCCAAGAAACATTCTCATTTCCGACCAAAATGTCTTATTTATAATGCTAATGTAGGCCTTAAAGTATTCCCATACAGTCATTTTCAAAAAATTATAGTGCCACCTATCACGTAGGAAAATGCAAAAGTTTGATGTGCATCACTGTCTCCGCATGAACGATCAAGCAGATATTTCTGTGCCTTAGCAAACTCAAAAACTCATGAAAGCTTCTGTCAGTGTCCTAGGTGATGGCAGTTCAAATATGATGTGGAGTTTTGGCTCGAAAGTGGTAAATTGCCTCCATAGCGCCCCCTGCCAGTTTTCAATGAAGCAGCCCCAGCGCCCTTTCTGACCTAAATATTCTTGGACATGTATAACAGGGAGACTTAAAATATAGTCTCCTGAGACGAGGCTCTACAATCAATTTTGAGTGAATATTTGCTGACAAACTCCTTCAATTAGTCACAGCCACTTGAAATTTTGACAATTAGACATTAGAACAATCCCAAGGCCTTGGTGATTAAGTTATTTATTTTTGTTGTTCCGTCTGTTCTTGACAGTCAAAACAGAGGTGCTATTGAAGGCCTAATTATGCTCCAATATTAACTAAACTTGGCACATACATTTAAAGTTACCGTACACAGCCATCATCGAGTCTATCATAGCATTATATTTTATCTAATTCCTTGCACTGTGTTGTCATTCTGATACATTAACCATGATGATCCTATTATTAGATGTAAGGAAATACGTTTTTTGCACTTAAATGAAGTTAATTTTATTGCTTTATTAAATCTAAAGTATCAGGATGAGGAACAACTTTGGATGTTTGTTGGTGACAGACGGGCTGGTCTGAGTACGTCACAAACCTAAATCTACTGATATTTTCACGCACAACCATCTCAAGGGTGTACATAGAATTGTCCCAAAAAGAGAATATATGAAGTGAGCTGCAGTTGTGTGATGAAAATGTCTTGTTGATGTGAGAGGTCAGAAGAAAATGGACTGGTTCAAGATGATAGAAAGGCAACAGTAACTCAAATAACCACTCGTTACAACCAAATACTGCAGAATACCATGTCTGAATGCACAACACGTGGAACCTTGAAGAAGTGGGCAATTCCCACAGGCTCACCAATATTGAAAAATAGAAGATGCGACATTCAGATGGTAGGGTCAGAATTTGGCGTAAACAACATGAAAGCATGGATCCAGCCTGCCTTGTATCAACGGTTCAGGCTGCTAGTGATGGTGTGAGGGATATTTTCTTGGCACACTTTGGGCCCTGAGTCTTGTTGCTGATTATGTGCATCCCTTTATGACCACAGTGTACCCTCTTCTACCATATCACAAAGCTTATATCGTCTCAAACTGGTTTCTTGAACATGACATTGGTGAACTCTAATTGTCACCAGGTCTCAATCCAATAGAGCACCTTTAGGATGTTGTGTTGTTGTGGTGGAATGGGAGATTTGCATCATAGATGTGCAGCCGACAAACCTGCACCATCTGTGTAATGCTATCGTGTCAATATCAAACAAAATGTCTGATTAAGTTCTACCATTTACTAGCAAGTTGGATCTAATAAAATGTATACTATAATGCAATTGTTACGTTTTGGGGGTGTTTTTGCATTTTTGTTGGTTTAGTGTGTATGTTACATTTGTTTTGTTTACTGTTTATTATTTGAGTTAAACACTTTTCTTCCTGTGTTGCAGGGGGGGGGGGTGGATTTTGTTAGGGAAGAGACCCATGGGTATACACCACCCGTAGCTGACTGCCTGTCTAGATACACTAGGCAAGACCTGGGCGGACCACTCCCTGTACTTTTGGTTAGCGGGCCTCATCCGTGCCCGAGGTAGAGTAAAGGGGGGGGGGGGGGAAATTGAGTCAGTTAGGGAAGTGTTCACCCTTTTTGTTTGTTTCTTTGCTTTGGTCTCGCCCAGCCCCTTAATCCCCGGAACCTTTGTTTTGTTTTCCGTTTAAGGAGAGAATAAACCTTCTATTTTGTTTACACCGTTTGCCTGTGTGTCAGTAGTCGTCACTCACACCACGACCGCTTACCTCTGGTCGCCGCGTTTATCAGGGCTCATGTTTGCGGGGGTTGTGCTCCCTTACACCTAGACGAAGGGGGACGTAACAGCAATTATTTCAAAGCTTAGGAACAACCCATTTGGAGGGGATAGAGACCGAGAAAGAATGCACATGTGTTGAGCACAATTCCTCACAATAACCCGTGCATACACACACAGTTTATGTTGGTTAGGGTAAAGCAGCAGTTAACCTTGTACTGCGACTGAAGCGAGCAGAAAACATCTGGCTTCATTTAGTTTCAGTTGGGATGAGAAACAAGCTGGAGAAAAGCATCTGGACTCTGCACTAAGGAAATTATTGTTAGGTAGAGAGCAGGCTCTCTTAAGATTTGCCTCATGCTTACTGTTGATACACAAAAACACACATTTAGACACAATTGTCTGACTACACCAGTTCAGACTTTTTAGCGACTACTTTCTACCTGCAATCCCCAACTTAGTACATTTTTATACCAGTGAATTTAACATTGAGTTATCAGTTTTTGTATAATATTTTTGGAAAACTTCACAGACTGCATGGTAATATTCCCAGCTTATAAATAAAAAAAACTGGTGCATCAGTGTGTGTGGATCATAATAGTTTGAGAACTCAGGGTCGCAAATGCAACAAACCTATTCAGATGTCTTCCTTAGGCTTGAATCCTTCTCAATTAAAGTGTCTGCTCTGAAGATCTCATCCCCAATGCCCAATCTACATCTAGGATGTTGTGTTCTGAAGCAGTTGTCACGACGCCGGGTGTGAGGGCAGGAAGGGAAGACCCCAACTTTGAAAAGAAAACTCAAAATTTCTAAACTCAAAATCACTCCAATGAAACAAGGCGAGAAGGGGGGTGGGAAAAAACAAAGACAAAGCAGGGACCTGGCAAAACAACAACATATACTATGAACTAACTACCTGATGGGGGTCATGGAGGTTGTTACGATGGAGATAGGAGGAGAGTTGGTTAAAGATGGCTCGTTCAATAGTTTTGGACAGGATGGGAAGAAGTCTATAGTCTATAGTCTATAGGTCTACGGTCTATAGTTTTTTTCTTCAGAAGGGTTGAGGGTGGGTTTCTTTAGGAGTGGGTTAACTCTTGCCTCCTTCAGAGAGTTGGGGAAACAGCTAGATAACAGAGCATTGTTAATGAGACAGGTGAGGAAAGGAAGAAGATCAGGGGCGATCAACTGTAGAATGTGGGATGGAATGGGGTCGAGGGGGCAGGTGGTGGGACGGGCAGAGGTTACCAAGGTAAGAACTTTGTTAGGAGGCAGGGGTGTGAAACAGAGAAGCGAGGGCGATAGAGGTGAAGTGTAATGGTAAAATATGTTTTACATAATCTTACATAAAAGTTAGAACATAATCTTGTGCTAAAAGAGTGATTCTTGTCTGTGTTGAAGCAATGTGAGAAGAAAAAGGGAGATTCAAAAGTTGTCTTTTGCAGCTGTGTGAAGGAGGACAGTCAAACTGGCCTTCACCCGAATGCTCGAACAAAGGAACTCTGTTACTCCCATCTTTGCCCTGATTTGTTTCCTGCTTGATTTATAACTTTTTATTTGTGTTATCTCACAGGTGATTGAGAGTTTTAGGTTCCGGTGCCTCTCGTGGCTGCCTACCACTAGAGATGACTTTCATGTGTGTGTATAAGAACTCAGCGTTTTCACTGCTCTGAGACGCCATCTCCACAGAGCACCGTGATACGTGCCTGTGTAGTTGACCTCCTGCTTGCAAGCAATAAATGGACTTTTTGCAACTTTGATCATTCATCAAGACTCTGCTTTATTAGACAAATCATTCTCTTCTACCGAGCTTATTGAAATATTCCACAACAGAAGTCTGTGGGATATACTTGGAAGGAGGTGGGTTGGAGAAAGAGGAGCGTAGGAGCAGCTATTTTTTTGGTAAAGTAGGTGACAAAGTCTCCTGGAAGAAGGGTGGAGGGGGAAGGAGGACTCGGGGGTTCGAGGAGGTTAGTGAAGATAGAAAATAGTTTTTTGGGGTTGGAAAATGAGGACTCAATTCTGGATTGGTAGAAAGCGCTTTTTGCAGCAGAGATGTAGGCAGAAAAAGAGGAGAGAAGCGACTGAAACGCATGCAGGTCGTCAGGTTGTTTGTATTTACGCCATTTCCTTTCGGATGCTCGCAGAGTGGCTCTCATAGCACGCACCGGTTCAGACAACCACGGAGCCGGAGGGGATCTGCCAGCCCGTCGAGTCTTAAGTGGACACAGCGAGTCGAGAGAGGAGGATAGAGTTGTTAGGAGAGTCTCTGCGGCAACGTTCGGATGCAAGAGTGCGAAAGAGTCCGTTGAGGGGAGGGCCGATAGAACGAAGGAGGCCAGGGAGGGGGGAGATAGTGAGCGAATGTTACGGCGGACGGGTATAGAGTCGATTGATGGGGTGGGGTCGTTAGTTGGGGAGAGCGGAAGAGAGTATGAGACAAAGTAGTGATCAGAGACATGGAGTGGAGTTACAGTGAGGTTAGTTGTAGCGCAGTTCCTAGTGAAGATGTAGTCAAGGTAATTGCCAGCTTTGTGAGTAGGAGGGGAGGGATTGAGTGACAGTGCAAAGGAAGAAAGTAGGAGTATGAGGTCAGATGACTTCTCTGTCGGGATGTTGAAGTCTCCTAGTAGGGCCATTTTCAGGGAAGTTTGACAGGACGATGTCCAGTTCTTCCAGAAAATGACCCAAAGAGCCTGGCGGACGGTAGAGGACAACAATGTTTAATTGAACCGGGCGAGTGACGGTCACAGCATGGAATTCAAAAGACAGTGGGGCGGAGGATGATAGAGGGTAAGGAGAAAAGATCCATTTGGGTGAAATGAGTAAACCTGTCCCGCCACCCCTGCCGGTGGGTCTGGGTGTGTGGCTGAAGGAGAAGGCAGAGGAGAGAGCAGCTGGGGTGGATGTGTTCTCCGGTGTGATCCATGTCTCAGTGAGGGCGAGGAAGTCTAAATTTCTAAGTCTAAAAATTGTTTTTATAAAATAGTTTAGACTTTTGTCAAGATTTTAAAGTTTAAAGAAATAGAATAATATGTTGATTAAAGGTTTGAAGAACAAGCATCAATGCATTCCAACAATAATACTTTTCATAATTGTATCCTACTTACATTTGAGCAAATTACAATGTTAAACTGCTATTTTCCATTTAGCTGGATAACTGAAACTATATTTTATTGCACATAAAAAATGGTATTCCACATAATCAACAAAGTCAACAAAATATTTGGATGCTGTTACATTGATATACAGTACAAACTGATTAACCTGCCTTTACCAACGAAAATGCTTGTTATGTGGTATGTGCATTTCTTTCAACATTAAATTAAGTGTAGCTGATCAGATGTCTGCTCCATTTACAACCAATCATATTAGCGTGCCTCCACCAAAGTAGATGTACGTAGATGGGTGAACATTACTCTAATTGGGCAAATTAACTGTGTGAAAATGAATATTCTCCCATGGTTTCAGTATATTTTCCAAATCTCCATTCAATTCTCTCAATATTTTTTTTAAAACCCTCAACAAATATGTTAGTCAGTTTTTATGCAATCTACATCTAGCTGCCCAGATGCTGTCACACTCGGGCTGGGGCAGGATGCAGTGAGGACTCAAGCGCAGAGTCTTTCCAATCAAAGTGCTCTTTATTCTTAAACAAACCAAAGACGTGCTCCAACGACGAGGGACATTTAGACAATGACGCGACAAAGGACAACAGGCACACAGGGCTTAAATACACAAGGGAGGTGCAGGTGATTGGACACAGGTGGAGACAATCACGCAATCACAAGACAAGGCAGGAAGTGAAGTTAACCCAGGACCACAAGAGACATGAAACTTCAAACTAAAACAGGAAGCGAGGCCAAACCGTGACAGATGCGATATATCTAGTCTTTTTTAAAATTTGGCCCTGGAATGACTCTGCCTGTCTTAAGCAACGGGGAGAAATTGTGTACAAATTTCTTTCTAATATGTACTCCACGTTGCTGAATGAAGGCCCAAAGCCAGGACTACACAGACTACAACTCTAGTTTGATCTATGTCAAAACAGCTTGTCAGCCAACAGTTAATGCACAGTACAGATTTGTTCACCATAATGTTCTTCATCAACTGTACCTCACTCCACAGAAGCTACATAAATGCCAAGCTGCTTGTCAGAAATGTGTTTCATATAGAGGTTGGCTCCTTTCTACATTGTACCGGCTTTTCACTAAGGTGAAACTCTTTTGGCAGGATATACGTTTTACCTTAACTAAGATCACAGGAGTCACCTTTTTGTTTGAGCTAGGTTTATTGGAAATCTTTTGCTAGTTTTTGTTTTGAATCGCAACATCTTTCATATACTTGATAAAAAGTCCCCAAGTTTTTTCAAAAGAGTCACTGGAGTCTCTAAGTGAGAGTCTGATCTTTTTGCATTTTATATTATTTAAGACCTCATTTAACCAGCTGTTATGTGAAGGCGGGACAACGTGTTTCCACTTGAGTAATATAATAATAATAATAATAATAATATAATCCACTTGAGTAAAGCATCCCATCATGGACCTTGATTCTCACATGTTTGAAAACAAAATTCAACATTTTCTATTTCTTTTGGTGTTGACAACATCTGAAAAGAAAAGCCAGAAAAAATGTCATCAATTTGGGACAATGAACCTTTAAACTCCTTAAAGTAAACATGATGCAGTTGTGCTTTCCAAAGATTATTGTTTTTGTTCACGTTGAATCAGCAGCTGAAAAAATAACAACACACACACACACACACACACACACACACACTCACACACACGGTATCAGCAAATAGTATACAATACACAATTACAACACATATCAAAATTAAAGATGGTTAAAACGAATAAGTGACAGAATGAATGACATGAATATTTCATTCACAATGACAAAAACAAAACAAAAGGTTTTGTATCCATCTTTGTGTGCCCCTCTACAATGTGACCTCCATTGGCTCTGACTCATTGAACACACTTGATAAGTTGACTGTAGACAGATTTTATAGAGATTTACAGTTTGATAAATGACTCAAAAAGTAAGTAGCATGAAACAAAATGCCAAATAACAATGCAAAAAATGTGGTTTATCCATTTTTATACATTTTATATTGTAAAATTAAATATTAAAATCTATGAAGGTAGATTTGTATCTGTATTATGCAAACAAAAAAATGTTTGGAGAACAAATTTCTAAAAATAAAGTTTGTAAGTAAAAATATATAAACTGAGAATGAATTATTTGTTAGTTTTGCTTATAAATCTACCTTCATAATATTCTACCTTCATAATAATCAATCTGATGACAGTCCTCATTCATAGATCGATCGCTATAAAGGCTGTTGGACTTGAAATTGATCACGTTTGAAAAGTAAAAAATAAACATGATTTCTATATATGAAAACGCACGATTTTCAGTTCAAAGAAAGGAGAATAATTAGTTTTTCGTTTTCCAAGACGCTCTTAGAACTAGCTGTGTTCCAGAATCAAGTTTGCAGTTTTGAATGAGTTCCCTTTTACTCAAAAATGTTGAAATAAAGTACAGGTTTCAAAATTGATCAACAACATACTTTTTTAACATATAAGATAGTTTTTTAAGATAGTTTTCTTCAAACGTGTTTTGCCTATGCATGCATAGGTGCAATTCAGAATTAGACGGAAATGCAACTTCTAAAGCTCTTCTCTCGAATACGAATTACTGGATTTTATTTTGAAAATTAAAACCAAAGGCCTTGCATTTAATTATGGTTCGCCTGACGCCGATGCATCTTCTATCACAGCCTAGAGGAGAGAGCCCGTGTACCGTTAGCACTGGTCTAGTGTACCGTTAGCACTGGTCTGGTGTACCGTTAGCACTGGTCCGGTGTACCGTTAGCACTGACCTGAGGTACCGCTTTCCTTCAGGTCTAATAGATCAAAGGAAATCATGGAGACTACTGCAGGGAAGTGTGGGTACAGCAACCACAAGGTGGACACCTCATTTGTTGACGTAAATCTGGGAATATAAGAACTGCCCCCCCCCCCCATTATACACGCTTTATCTCCATCTCCACCATTTTGGTTGTCGGTGATGGAGCACATCCGGACGCCTAAGGTAATTACACTCAGCATTTTAATACCAATAACTAAATATAACTTTAGCCTATTTTGTCCTTCGTCTTTGTGGCTTCATCGCTGCGCCCGTTCGGCCAGCGTTCGATGCCACGCTAGGTCCTCTGTCCCCCTGGACCTCCGTCCCCCTGGTCCTCCGTCCATCTCGTCATGGAGGCACCATTTGGGTCAGTTATCTGTTATTCTCTCCTGATGGGGCAGGCTGCAGGGACGTCCAAAACCCGGACAGCATGCTAGCAGGGGGCTACATGGGGAAACCCTCATGTTCAGACTGCGTAGCCGTGTGTGTTTGTCGCTTAGAGAATACTACTAATCATTCATACTAATATACCGTTTTCACAGGAATCCTCAAATCTCTGCCACCATTATGTCCGATAATGGACTTATCCGTCGAATCCCTAACGTAGCTAGCTGTAGTATTTGGCTGTGATGATGCTTAGTGATGGGGGACTTTTTCCTGTGCCGACGGGAGGGTTTTGGGACAGGTCTTGGCTAGAGACTGTAAAACACTCTGACTCTGATTTGTGATTTTGAGCTATATAAAATGAATTGAATTGTATTCAAGTGCTCCTGTTGCCAACGTAAGTTTTTGGCTACTTATGGAATATGAATGTACTGATACACTCATTACCAAGGAGTGTATCAGTACAAAACCTCACAACCAGTGCACACTTACAAGACGTCCTGGATTTAGAGACAATTTAATTTGTCAAATTACTTATTTTTAATTTTTATGTTTACTCATGTGAGATTCATGTCAGTAAAATAATGTGCTTTGAATGTGCAAATAAATGTGTGTGCTTTTGTGAGTGAAGAGACATACTTCTGAGACATACTCTGACTATTCATCAAGTTTGAACCGAGTATTTTCCCACCTCTTTATTATTTTTGCCTCTTGTAGGTGGAGAATGTGCGTCTCCTGGACCGATCGTCAGGACCGAGAAAGGCCAGCATCGGGACTCTGTACCTTTCAGCCACACACACCATCTTTGTAGAAAACGACCCTGAGACACGCAAGGAGACATGGGTAATCTGGAGGCAGGGTGCCAAACCATGGCTTTTACACTTGATCTGGGACCCAGTAAAAATTGATACATTTCACTATTCATAAGAGTAATCATCCATCGTCACACCGACCTGCTAAATTTATTAGATGACTTATATCCCAGTCAAACTCCGGCTCGGCTCTGAATTTTCAAATATTCCTCTATCCACTTATCCACCAAGAAACCAAGAAACAGAATACATGCCAAAGGTAAAGTGGTGACATGTATGATACAGTACAGGAATATTGCCCACATTTTTACCCTTTACAAGGTAAGCCAACAATGTGGAGGAAACCAGCACTTGAGTAGCCCAGGTAATTGACCGGGATCCTTAAATACCCTCTCTCCTGAGGTGTAAAGAAGAACGTAGTAGTATAATACTCGTGCTAAATTTGTAGTGGAGGGGAAAACTGATTTGGTATAAGTTGAGATTGTGGATAGTTCTTTAGACAAGGTCCTGTAGGGTAGCAGCAAGAATCTGGCAACTTGGCAACAGGAATATCAAATTAGTTCTTCCAAGCATGATGCAAAAAAACCAATTACGTGAATAACTGAAGAATTGAAAAAGTAGTGTTCAAATTGTAACATGCAAGTTAATGACAATGATGTTCCATTGAAATCAAGGCTCATTTAATCCAATTCTGTATGTATTAATGCAAAAAAAGAAATTAAATTATCACAGCAACATACCTCAGAAGTAATTTAAAGAGACAGAAGGTGCATAAAATGATATTCACATAGATAATACAAGAAAAATGCTGTTTTAACATCAAAGCATGCAACAGTGTTAAGGTGGAAACCAAAGTAAAAATACAAGTATGAGTCTTAAAATGAGCATGATAGGTCTCCTTTAAGTTAGAATTACATGACAATGTTGTTGAGCTTCAGTACGGTTTGGATCAAGTAGGCTATTAAGCAATAATATCATGTTCATTTGGATTGTGTAAGTGCTGAGTTTCTAGAGGCAGAAAGGAAATATCCTCCCTATTTGGAGTCTACTGCTAGAGGTGGAGAAGGATACTGCCTTGGGCACTTGGACCTGACAAGCTAAAACAGGGATCCAGGAGTGTCATATTGAACCCAACAGGCTGCAAATGTGTCAATTGGATTAGTAGAAACAAATAAGACAGATTCCAGGTATATCGTAATTCAAATGACTTTGATCTTCTTCCTCATTTAAAAGCATTCACTTTCTGTGTGAAAACCCAGAAGATTAACAGTATAGCTCACAAAACTGATACAATAATGTGATTTGTAATGAGCTAGTTGTTTTTATAGTGCTGTGATGTCACTGACTTCTGTTCACATTAAAGCCTCATTATGTATTTACAAAACGGTCTAATAGAGGAAACCAAACACTGTTGTGATTGTGTGCACCTCTTTATGTTAGAAAAATAGCACAGATGTGTGTTTGTGTGTTTCAGGTGTTGCACAGTATGCTGAGCAGTGTGGAGAGGCCACCCACCATTCCCACAGGAAGTCAGCTGATTCTGCATTGTAAGGACTTCCGTGTCTTCCAGATCCTCATTCCGCAGGAGAGAGACTGTTTGGATGTCCACACGTCATTGCTAAGATTATCGCGGCCAGGTGTGTGCATGTATTTATGTAAGTAATTTGTTAAATGTAAGTCACTGGGATTTCATGCTCACAAAGGCGTCTGGTGTCATCATGGTGTTTTAATGTAATTTCAATGTAATTTCGCAAAGAATGTTAAGTGCATTAGGGCACAGTTTCAACATGATTCTTTGCTCCTCTCTTCAGAGAAGTACAGTGAGCTGTACTGCCTGTCCTTTAATCCCAATGTGAACAAAGTGGAAAGAGAAGAGTCTTGGAACTTCGTCGACGTAACAGCTGACTTCAAGAGGATGGGAGTTCCAAATAACTTGTGGGTTGCTACAGCGGCCAACAGCGAATATAGGGTCAGTGCATCTGTTACTTGTTCTTAATGTGTAGAAATGAAAGTCGGGTATAAAGGTATTTTCTTTTAAAAGAAGGAATAGAACAACCTCATTTCCAGAAGAGAGATCTTGGCTACATGCATTCTGAATGGTAGTGAAGTACTACTGGGATTTATATCTGGGAATTTACATTTTAGACAACATGACCTCCCGGTATGGAAGTAAATCGTGCCATCGGGGGTTGAAATAAAAAGGTGATTGAATTTCTAGCAATGAATATTTATGAATTGAAATTATGTACCTGAATGTTTTTCAACATTAAAACACCGCAAAAAAATTCAACCTAAAAAAAAAACTGTTGAAATATTCAGCCGCAACAGAAATGGAGGTTACAATATTCAACCCCAAAAATATCAACCTTGACACACCAATATCCGGGACACTAAGGAAGAGCAATCGATTCTAGATTCAAGATCAGGAGCGTGCGTCAAGCTAAAGGAGCGAGCACCCAATACACCTTCGGCTTCGGATTGTAGCCATGTCCAATAATAACGGGGCTCTTCTTTATGCCATCAGTGTGGTTTGTGTCTGTATTCCGTAATAGACAGCTGACATTTGTACATTAACAGACTGTATTGGACATGAACTAAGCGGAAGTTAAACAAGAGCGTACAGCCGCTCAGAATACGCCTCTTCTTCTAGTTTTGAATTAATTTAATGATGCTGAGATCCTTCGACAAGCTGTAAGGAGTGATTGGAGTTTTGAATCCAGGAACGCGCTTGAAGAGGCACATGAGCCGCTGTATCGTAGTGGGGGGGGCAGCGGCTTTAACGGAGCGTGCAGACGCATAAATCCGACAGGACATGCAGGAATAACCGCAGTAGCGCCGAGTGCGGAAAGTGGTCGGTGGAAGGATCCTTTTTCTGAGCGGCACAAGCCGATCTCAGTTGGGTATTAAGCGGCATTCAAAGTCCACGTAACGTTAAATGAGTCTTCATGACCATGGGTAAACTTTATTGAGGATCTGGCACAACACAGCGACCTGCAAGTAGCGCAGAGTCTTACATAAAGGGATGTACGTCTTAATGCGAGGCTTTAGAATTTATCTCAAAGGGATCCTGTATTTGCTCATAAAGTCATTTTTCAGTGACTGTGTTACGTGCCTACTGGTTTTTGAACTACTGGTTTGGCTACGGGTGCGTGTTTGTTTTCCCCCGACAGGCAGATGTTGTCTGCCTCCGTCACTTGAGTCGTCACACATTTGCAAACATATTGTGCTGAAAATGTTCAAAAATGCATCCCATATCCATTGCAGCAATTACGATTGTATAAGTGAGCACTACGTCACTGCCACGTATGAAGAAATACATAAAAGAACATTTAATAAAAGTCCGCCACAACCGGGATTCAAACCGTGTCGCGCAAAATAACGTTGTGCCACAAAGCGAGGCGCTACACACTCGGCCAACCAAGCTTATAGGATTCTAACTGATTTGTATAGTTGTAATAAAGTTGTATATCGTCAGTGGCAAGCAAACGTTTTGGTTCAGGGTGAACATTATATGTTCTATTATGTATTTCTTCATACGTTGCCACACTGATGGCATAAAGAAGAGTTAAAGCCCCGTTATTATTGGACATGGCTACAATCCGAAGCCGAAGGTGTTTTGGGTGCTCGCTCCTTTAGCTTGACGCTCCTGTTCTTGAATCTAGAATCGATTGCTCTTCCTTAGTGTCCCGGATATTATTTTTTTTAGGTTGAATTTTTTTGCGGTCTTTTAATGTTGAAAAACATTCAGGTACATAATTTCAATGCATAAATATTCAGTGCTAGAAATTCAATCACCTTTTTATTTCAACCCCCGATGGCACAGATTTACTTTCATATCCCAGGTATCAATTTGACCACAATGTATCACATTAATTGTACTCTGTTCAGGATTGCATGTCTCACTCAAATACTATTACACTAGATCCATAATATATAGAGTACATATTAAGTAAAGTATAAATAAATAGTTACTTGAATATTTAATCAGAATCGTGTTTTATCATTTTTTATCTTAAAATTACTTTGAGAGTAAATTCCAAATGTTTAGTTATTATCTCCATGGTATAGTTTTAATGTCCCATTACTGCATTTTATGTTTTATACTACTATATACTATATTTATTAGGTTTAGCACGAACAAGAACTGTACTCACTGGTCCTTGCCAAGAAATAGTCTATCATGTACCTCCTGTACAAAGTCACACCAAACAGATACATTAGTGAGCTGCACAGGTGCTGGTGGTTGCTGTCAGGGAGGACGCGGTCGAGGGCAAGGAGGGAGGACTCAGATGCGGAGTTTGAAAAATAAAAGACTTTAATTGTCAAAAAACTCAAACTCAAAATCACTCCAACCAAAAAAGGGGAGGAAGGAGGCAAAAACAAAACAGACAAAAAAACAGGGACCTGGACTTGAAAACATAGACTTGACTTACTTGACGGGACACAAGAACGTCGACATGTAATGACGCCACACCAGACAAGGGACTCACAGGGCTTAAATACACAAGGGAGGTGCAGGTGATTGAACACAGGTGGAAACGATCAGGCACGGCAGACAATTACAGGGGAAGACAGGACAAGGCAGGAAGTGAAGTTACCCAGGAACACCAGAGACATGAAAACTACAAAATAAGACAGAGCAGACCCAAACCGTGACAGTTGCATAGCATGTAGACTTTAAAGCAGCATAGATATTCTCATATAAGTCAGTAAGAAAGCTACTAAGCATATTTCCCCAAAATGTTGAATGTTTTTTTCCTTGTGATGTCCTTGAAACTACACATATTGTGTTTCTTCTTCACTAATCACATAATTTTGACCAAGACTGAGAAAGTGATGCTGTAGAGCCTTCACATCTTCTGAACTAAAGACACACCTCTTCAAACTATACCTTGACTAAAACAACTAACAAATTGTAGAACTTAAATTGTACTTATAATGGCTTTTATCTATAGCAAGTTGTAAATCAGCTTATTTATTTAATTTGAAATTGTACTTGTTCATATCCTTATGGTTGAAATACACTTATTGTAAGTCACTTTGTATAAAATTACATTTAACAGATGTGAGTTTTGAATGATAGCCTAAAGACTTCTGGCATCACTATGGCTAATCATCCCCCATCAACCCAGGCCTTTAATATTAAAGAATGTACAAACAGCACTGTGATATGTTACTCAGAAGCCCTTCAAATCTTAGTAAAAGGTATAATGTAAACCACTCAGCAGCAGAATGACCATTCAAAGAATGTATAGTAAGGACTTTATTAATATGTTTAGAAATATTATTTTTTATTATAAACACATGTCATGAAAAGAACCAAATTAAAACCGCATTGCTCTTTTAAACAATGAGCCATACTGTTGCACTGCTTGACATATCGGCTTAATCCTTACATTAGATTTGACTGTTATACACATTAGCTCTATACGACTGGACAGAAACCTAGTTCAGATGTGTGCGTTTGTCCTCTCCTAGGTCTGTGATACATACCCATCACAACTCTTTGTTCCAAAGTCAGCCACCACTGCCTTAATCGTGGGGAGCTCAAGGTTCAGGAGTCGAGGGCGATTCCCTGCTCTGTCCTATTTCCACCAGGACACATTGGTTAGTGTGATACACGCACACGCACACGCACACGCACACACACACACAGGCTGTTGAATCACCCTTTTTGTAAGGTAGATGGCAGCAGATTTCTGTCAAGAATGTCTCTGTAAATTTGCCCATTCATCCTTCCTTCAATTATGTGAAGTTTGCCAATACCATTTGCTGAAAAGCAGCTCCAAACGTCACTGTTGGTATGGTGTTTTTAGGGGGATGTGCATTGCCATTTCTCCTCCAAACATGGTGTGTGTTATGGCATCCCTAACAGTTAAATTTAGCTCTCATCTGACCCCACTACATTCTTCCAGTATTTCACTGGCTTTTCCAAATGTTGTTTAGCAAACTTTAAACGAGCTTCAACATGCTTTTTTTTCCAGCAATGGAGTCTTATGTGGTGAGCGTGCATACAGGCCATGGTGGTGGAGTGCATTACTTAGTGTTTTCTTTGAGACAACAGAACCTGCTAATTGCAGGTCTTTTTGAAGCTCTCCACAAGTGGTCCTTGGGTCTTGGACAACTCTTCTGATTATTCTTTTCACTCTTCTGTCAGAAATCTTGTGAGGAGCACCGGGTCGAAACAAATTTATGGTGAAATGATTGTCTTTCCACTTCCGTATTATGGCCCCAACAGTGCTCACCAGAACATTCAGAAGCTTAGAAATGCGCCTATAACCAATGTCATCATTGTGTTTTTCAACAATTAGGTTGTGACGGTCTTGAGACAGCTCTTTGCTTTTATCCATCATGGGATGTGTCTTGTGTGACACCTTCTTCTTCTTCTCTTATTTAATGGCGGACTGCAACCAACGTTTAGGTACATGCCGCCACCTACTGTACTGGAGTGTGTATAGTCATGTCATTTAAATTCTACTCCATATCCCTGAGTCTTTTAAAAAGGTAATTAGAGCCTTCCTTGTAGTTCTTATTCCTTCTCCTTCTGATCCCAGTATCCCTACCAGATTCCACTCCCTCCCTGCCTCCTGAACCTTATCTTTAAGCACCTGCCTTTCCACTTCATTCAATTTACAGTTCAGTATTACATGTTCAGCATTTTCTTTGTGCACAGTACCACCCTATCAGGTCGAACCTCTTCTACCCATTGTAGTGCAATAATGACTGCTACTATTTCTGCTGTGTACACTGATAACCGGTCAGATAGTCTTTTAGAGATATGGATTTTAAAATCTGGTATATATGTATATTCAAACTCCCACATTTTCCTGTTTATTCTTAGATCCGTCTGTGTAAATCTTTAAATAATTGTAACTGTTTCTTAAGTAGATGTTTGTTTTGACTCCTATTTCCTCCATTCCCTTTTCTTTTCCAATATATTTATATCAGCTTACTTACTTCTGGAAAGAGCCATGGTGGAATTCTACTGACTGGGTTGGCCATGGTGAAATTTATGGCTTCCATTTCGTATTCCCGCACTCTCATTTCTCTTGTCCATCCAAACCCTAAACCCTGAAACTTTGTATACTCCCAACATTTCTGTGTGGGTTTTCTTTCCCACTTCCTTTCAATTTAATCCAATACGCCATCTCCAGTTTCTCTCTTCTTAACTCCAAAGGTATCTCTCCAGCTTCTATGAGTATAGCGTTGATGGGGGTTGTCTTAACAGCTCCAATGCATACACGTAATGCTCTATACTGTAATCTATTTATTTTTTCCAGCACTGTTTTTGCCGCTGCACCATGAACTACGCAACCATAGTCTATTGATGACCTCATGCAAGCCCTATAGATGTTAATTAACGACTGCCTTTCTGCACCCCAGTCACATCCCGCCACAGCTCTCATCAGGTTTATAACTTTTTGGCATTTAGTTTCTAAGTTCCTAATATGCCTTTTTACATGTACCCCTACTTTCAAACCATAGTCCCAGGTACTTAAATGTATTTACTTTCACCATTGTCTGCTCATATAATTTTAAACTTTCAACATGGCACTTGCGCTTCTTTGTAAACATCATATAACAAGATTTGCTTGTCGACATCTTGAATCCCCACTTATATGACCACATCTCTACTTCCCTGATTGCTTTCCTTATGTTACCTAATACTTATGACACATTCCTTCATCTCATCCAAATGGCCCCATCATCCGCATATAGTGCTGTTTTTATGCGTCCATTCATTTTTGAAAAAATATCATTAATCATTATGTTAAACAGTATCGGACTAATTGCACTCCCCTGGGGAATTCCATTGTCTACATTAAATTCTATAGATACCTCAGATCCAACTTTAACTTTAATTTTCCTATCTGTTGAAAAGTCCATAACCCAATTATATAACCTTCCTCCTATCCCCATACTAGTTAGCTTAATAAGCAAACCTTCCCGCCACATGGTATCATATGCCTTTTCTATGTCAAAATATACAATTGTCATTAGTTCTTTCATTTTCAATGCCTTTTCCACATCATTACTTACTCTAACTAGAGCATCTGTTGTGGAGCGCCCTTTTCTAAATCCACTTTGTATATTGGTCAGTAATCCTCTCTGTTCAAATATACACTCACCGGCCACTTTATTAGGTACACCTGTCCAACTGCTCGTTTCTGCCAATTTCTAAGCAGCCAATCACATGGCGGCAACTCAGTGCATTTAGGCATGTAGACATTGTCAAGACAATCTCCTGCAGTTCAAACCGAGCATCAGTATGGGGAAGAAAGGTGATTTGAGTGACTTTGAACGTGGCATGATTGTTGGTGCCAGAAGGGCTGGTCTGAGTATTTCAGAAACTGCTAATCTACTGGGATTTTCACGCACAACCATCTCTAGGGTTTACAGAGAATGGTCCGAAAAAGAAAAAACATCCAGTGAGCGGCAGTTCTGTGGGCGGAAATGCCTTGTTGATGCCAGAGGTCAGAGGAGAATGGCCAGACTGGTTCGAGCTGATAGAAGGGCAACAGTGACTCAAATAACCACCCGTTACAACCAAGGTGGGCATAAGAGCATCTCTGAACGCACAGTACGTCGAACTTTGAGGCAGATGGGCTACAGCAGCAGAAGACCACACCGGGTGCCACTCCTTTCAGCTAAGAACAGGAAACTGAGGCTACAATTTGCACAAGCTCATCGAAATTGGACAATAGAAGATTGGAAAAACGTTGCCTGGTCTGATGAGTCTCGATTTCTGCTGCGACATTCGGATGGTAGGGTCAGAATTTGGCGTCTACAACATGAAGGCATGGATCCATCCTGCCTTGTATCAACGGTTCAGGCTGGTGGTGGTGGTGTCATGGTGTGGGGAATATTTTCTTGGCACTCTTTGGGCCCCTTGGTACCAATTGAGCATCGTTGCAACGCCACAGCCTACCTGAGTATTGTTGCTGACCATGTCCATCCCTTTATGACCACAATGTACCCAACTTCTGATGGCTACTTTCAGCAGGATAATGCGCCATGTCATAAAGCTGGAATCATCTCAGACTGGTTTCTTGAACATGACAATGAGTTCGCTGTACTCAAATGGCCTCCACAATCACCAGATCTCAATCCAATAGAGCATCTTTGGGATGTGGTGGAACGGGAGATTCGCATCATGGATGTGCAGCCGACAAATCTGCGGCAACTGTGTGATGCCATCATGTCAATATGGACCAAACTCCCTGAGGAATGCTTCCAGCACCTTGTTGAATCTATGCCACGAAGAATTGAGGCAGTTCTGAAGGCAAAAGGGGGTCCAACCCGTTACTAGCATGGGGTACCTAATAAAGTGGCCGGTGAGTGTATGTGATAGTCTACGAACTATTATCCTCTCCATCCATTTGCGGGGTGGAATGTCAATGCTATGGGCCTATAGTTATCAGGATTAGCTGGGTCCTTACCAGGCTTGTTGAATGGTAATATTACTGCACTTTTCCAACTGTGTGGTATTATTCCGTCCCTCCAAATTTTATTAAACAGTCTTAATATTAACTTAAATGATTCGCCTGGTAACTGTCTGAACATGGCATAACATTATCGATCTTGCCCGGGTGCTGTATATCCAGTGCCCAGCAGCGCTATGTTGAGTTCTGATAACGTAAAATCCACGTCTAGTATTGACATGCCATCCTCCTTTTTTAACTTCACTTCCTTATTCTCTCTTAATGCCTGTTCTTTCTCCTGTTTATGTATGTCACTAAGGTTTTCACAACTGTGAACTGCCACAAAGGCCCTCCCTAGCACTTCTGCCTTTCCTTTATCTGATACTATTATCTTCTCTCTATCAATCAAAGCTGGAATTTTACCAGACTTCCTTTTCCCATTCATTCTCTTGAACATAGACCATATATCCCCTAATTTTCTTGTGTGACACCTTGGCAATGAGACCTTTTTGTAGGCCATCAGTTGGGGTTTCCTTGTATGTATGTATTACTTTGTTGTTACCAACATCTGGTGAAAATTTCATCTCAATAGCTCCTTTGGAAATGTATTTACTGAGAAAAATGGCGACGTGTTCAATACTTATTTCACCCGCTGTATGTGTACTGTAGTGCTACCTGGAAACATTGTACAAACTCAAACCTTCAATTCCTTGCTCCTAATGAGTAAATATCTATTATGCGACTTCTGTAGAAGGGAGACTACAGTATTCTCCAGCTCCCGGCCTGTTGTCGGCCATGTTGCAAGTTCATCCAAGAGAATATAGTACATTTCAGCTTCTTGGATTTCTCTTTGGATCTCCCTCCCAGTGCTGTGATCACGTCATTTTGGCTTCTGTTTGACAGCAGTGACACCTGGGGCCTTTCTGGGTGACTTTCACTCTTCCAATATTTTCTGTATGCATCTTCAGCACACTGTCATAGCAGGAAAATAGATTCTCAAGTTCTAGAAAGTTACTATGGTTGTTACTTGAGTTACTCTCATTATCACCTCGGAATGCTAGTCCCTGCCTTGTGAGATACATTCTAAGATCTATTAACCTGGTCAGTATCTCTCTGTTTGTCTGCCTCTCCCGCTCTCCTCGCTATCCTCGCTATCCTCCACTCCTCTTTGTTTTTAAATCCATCTTCAGGTAGAAAAGACAACTGAAACAATGCATTGAATCAGAACTTGGGGAATACTCCAGGCACACATTTTTTAGAAAACCAATGCTTTTGGAATGACCGGCTTCAGCATTTTGGGGAAAAAACATTTCTGGTGGACAGGGCCCTACACTGTAGCACATAGCAATGAAGCTCTTACCAGACTGTCATGTAGCTCAAATTAAGACCTAGCTTAATTTTAATTATTGCGGCTTTAAATTAAACAAAACTAGTCAACTTGTCAAATTTGTAGAACAGTAAAACTCCCTCTAAATTCTCTGCTTGCCTGTTTGTCTCTGTGTCTGTATTTCCCTCCCTCTCTCGCTCTTCATTAAACATGACAAACAGTAAACAGCTCACGGAAATCACCGATTTTTTGAGTTTGTTTATTTTTCAGGAAACGTGCGAAGTAATGTTTTCAGCGGTGCTTACGTTGTGGTTAATTTATCGTCAAACATCATTAAATGTTTGTCTGATGCTGCAGACGTTTAGCGCTCCGTACTTATCAGTTCGCACAATGTTGTTCTGAGTTGACTGTATGACTGCATCATGTGACTCTACTAATCAGCTAATATAACTTGTGTGAGAGACTGAGTGGTGTGTGGTTGCCGCAGTGATGGCACATGCACATCTTGAAGTTTTAATGGTGGCTGTAGCTAAAAGATGGAGGAAGAAAGATTTGTTTTAAGAGGATTTGAAATAAACCATGTTAAAAATGTCATGAATAGTGATTGATATTAATTCAAGCATGAAAGGTAGAATGCTGAAAAGTTATAAAACCCTATCTTGAAGGAGTAGAATATTTGAATGACAATTTGTGCTGAAAGGTGCCACGGTAGAAATAGAATAATATAAATAAATGAAATAAAGAATAGAAGAACAATAGTTGGAGCAGCATTACAACAATTCTGATGTTTCATTGTCATCCAGGCAGCCGTATGTCGGTGTAGTCAGCCACTGTCCGGCTTCAGTGGACGCTCTCAGGATGATGAGATGATGCTGCAGGTTATGATGAAGGCCAACCCTGGCAGTGACTACATCTATGTGGTGGACACCAGGCCAAAGGTATCTCCCCTCCAGACTTACTCGCATATCCAAGTATTATAAGTTACTAATATAAACACACTCAGTGTTTCCTTGGGTTTACAGCTTTTGGGAAGGGGGAGGGCGTATGGACGAAGACCGACAATGGGGAGAGTGTGTGCACGTACATATCTCTGTACACACACAGTTCCTGTGTGGAACTCGGATACAGAGCGGACAATTGTCACAGTGTAGAGAGACAAATGGCATAAGATAAATAACACAAGGCTATTTAGTCTGTTCAATAAAAGAAAAAGGGAAGGACCTCCTCCAAGGTAAAGGACTTCTGTTGGCATCTGGGACTAAATCGAAAATACAATTAAAGAAAATTAACCTGACCCTCTAGGGCAGTGGTTCTTTACATCAATTTTTTTAACACATTTCACGCATGCGCAGTGTGACAAATTATTCAGGTCAGCAAAGTACCTCTTCCTCTAGGGAATGCACTTCATCCTATACAAAACATTACTGCCACCTGTAGGCATGTCAGGCCGTCAGGTTCAGCAAGTCGTTTGCGCCAGTCCACGCTGAATGTTCGCAGGCCATTAACAAAATCAACCTCAGATCATTTGACCAACACAATAGCAAAATGTTCCAACACGTTGGAATTCGACGCTGGAAATGGTCAAGCGCGTGAGCAGAAATAAAGAGGCCGTCATCGCCATACTTTCCAATTCAAAAGGATTTTCGGGAGGGGCTTTGAAATTCGGGAGTCTCCCGGAAATATCGGGAGGGTTGGCATGTCTGGTCATCGCAGCCCTGGACCATCAGGAGCACAAACTTGTTTTGCCGACCGAAGCAGAGTGGGATAAACTGCAGAGGCTCGAGACCCTTCTAGAGCCATGCAGGGAAATCAGTCTGTAACTTATCAAATAACATTGATTTGATTATTTTCTGGAATGAATTAAACCAAGTCAAATATCAATAACATGTATTTATGTAAAAAAATAAAATGATGATAATAATAATAATACTAATTATGTATCTGTGTCCTGTTATTTATCTTTGGTATGCATTTCAGAAAGAAAAAATGGTTAGGATTAAGGTGTAATTGCAAATAGTGATTAATCCTGATTAATCCACTGAAAATTCTGATTAATTTGATTAACATTTTTAAGCATTTGACAGCCCTAATATATATATATATATATATATATATATATATATATATATGTGTGTGTGTGTGTGTGTGGTTCCAGCTTAATGCCATGGCAAATCGAGCAGCAGGTAAAGGCTATGAGAACGAGGATCACTACACCAACATCAAGCTGCAGTTCATCGGCATCGAAAACATCCACGTTATGAGAAGTAGCCAACAGAAAATCATCGACGGTGTGTCTGTGTTTGTCCACAAACCAATAATACATCACTTAAAAAAATATGAAACAGCCAAGTAAAATAAAGTACTCCAGTCATTGTTTGATGGCATTTCTCCCCATTTACTTGTGTGTCTCTGTCCATTGCAGTGGGCGAGATGAGATCTCCATCCATGACTGACTTCCTGTATGGTCTGGAGAACTCTGGTTGGCTCAAACATATTAAAGCTGTACTGGACGCGGGGCTCTTTATAGCCAAGGTGTGTACACAGACAGAAATACCGTGCACAAACCCACACACAGGCAGGACCCCTCACAGCAACCACAAATATTATTTGTTTAGAAACTCATAAAACACAGGTGTAGGTAAAAGGAAGAATCACTGTGGAGCTTTTCCAGCTTTGGAGATTAGAACCGCTGGTATCTACAATCAGTATCATGCTTTACGGAAATGGTTTTAACCTAATCAAGTTATCCCGAGGCTGCACACATTTCAGAACAAAGAGTTTTTGGGCTGATTCCTCCAGCCTTCACTACGTGGGCCGGTTCCTTCAAGACCGCATAGGCTGAACCGAGCGGTCACCGAAATGAGACTGTCTGGACTTCCTGTTTGCATCATCAGCCTTTCCTCTGAGCTAATTTAACTGTAACCTTAAGATATTACAGAAGACATCCGAGCTACAGTAGCTGAAAGTCACCACAAACAACTTGATGCTGCTTCCTCCGGGCTCCATAAAACCAATCAAAATGTAAAGTTACTTTAAAATCACACCACTAAACCAAAGGAGCAAAGCAAGTTGACTTTCTTCGTGTATTTATTCTCAACATTTCAGTAAAATGTTAGTCAGCCTCCAAAGTGTAATAGTTAAGGCATTAAATTGACTTTTCACTAATGACTACGGTTGGATGCGGGCAGACAGCTGCCGTTAACAGCACAGCGGCTCCCGGTAATGTGAGCTGTTTGTTATAAATGTGTGTTTGTACATTCACGTTCAAAAGAAACAGAACATGGAGGGACTTAAGACTCAGGGGTTTCAGGTGAAGCGGACAGCTTGGGACAGGTGCTCTATATGGGAGGGGGAGCGTCAAGTAACTTAAGCGATTTTAGAAACGAAGATGTGATGTTATAAGGTTAGATATGATATCCTATCAGTAGATTTTTGAGTGAATTCCAGTACTTACATTTAAGAAATAGCTGCCGCATCCCCCGCTGCTCTCCTGTTGCCACCTGGAATGAAATAATGCATATTGGAGTTGACGGAATAGGACAGCTTTGTCGCAGATATAGTGCCACAACTGGTCTACAAAGGCAACTCCTGAAGGATATATTCTCCAAAGGATGCAACCCTCCAAAGGATGCTGGATTGGGACATCCTCCAGGGCTGGAAGGGGAGGGACTGGTAGTTACCACTAGGTCATTTAACTGCTCTCTCTCTCCCCCCCTCAGGCTGTGGCCGATGAAGGTGTTAGCGTGTTGGTTCACTGTTCAGATGGCTGGGACAGGACGGCCCAGGCCTGCTCTGTTGCCAGTATCCTGTTGGACCCATACTACCGAACCATCAAAGGACTCATGGTAACACACACAATACTAACGGCTCTAACAAACTCAGTTCTCATCTCCTTCCCATTTCCTAGGTGCTGATAGAAAGAGACTGGGTTTCCTTTGGACACAAGTTCTCCCACAGGTACCTGTAACAATTAAATTATTATTATTTACTCTTTTTTCTACTTTTCTTGCATTCATGCTTAATAATACTTACTTAATAGCCAGGCTTTTCTTCACATTCATAACAGCAATTCATTTCTTAGCCTACAGTTTGGTTTTGATGCTTTTAATAAACGTGTTAAAAGTACAGTATAATAATTTGTACCTTACCTGGAGCCGGAAATTGGTTGTACTAAATTGAATTTCTTGAAAACATTGTTAAAATTTGGTAAATTGGCAAATATAATATTTCACATCTCTTCAAAATTGAGACAATTTTATCTCCATGTATGTCAGTTCCATGTTAATTTAGTAAATAATTTATTTTTTTGAAGGTTGTGTCGTGTGATAATGCGTTAAAGAGCTGTGTTCCTACAGGTACGCCCACCTGGATGGAGATCCCAAAGAGGTGTCTCCTGTCATCGATCAGTTTCTGGAGTGTGTGTGGCAGCTATCTGAGCAGTTCCCGTGCGCCTTTGAGTTCAACGAGTACTTCCTCATCGCCATACACACACACATCTACTCCTGTCAGTATGGGAGCTTCCTGGGCAACAGCCAGAAGGAACGTAGGGACATGAGGTTGGACACTGTGTGTGTGTGTGTGTGTGTGTGTGTGTGATGACACTGATGATGTATTGTTTATCTAATTCTGAACTTCCTTTGAACCTTTTGGGCTCGGTCAAGGATTTATTTATTTATTTATTTATATTTATATATATTTTTTTTACAGCTAGCACAGAGCGCTTCCACATATGTTAGACAATATTTTGCGCACCGGTCTTGAAAGTGCTTGGGTAACGCTTGGGAAATGTCTCAAGAGGGACAAGTGCATGTCATTTGTTGAGAATCTGGTCATTTTAAAAGTAAAATATTTTTTAGAAGAAAAAAACAAATAAAAGTATTATTTATTTTTCTCTTTCTCTGCGGCCCGGTACCAAGTGGCTCGAGACCGCTGGTCTAGATCAGTGTTTCTCAACTGGTAGTGGGTTTGTAGTGGGTTGCGGGCCCGGTACCAAGTGGCTCGAGACCGCTGGTCTAGATCAGTGTTTCTCAACTGGTAGTGGGTTTGTAGTGGGTCGCGGGCCCGGTACCAAGTGGCTCGAGACCGCTGGTCTAGATCAGTGTTTCTCAACTGGTAGTGGGTTTCTAGTGGGTCGCGGCCCGGTACCAAGTGGCTCGAGACCGCTGGTCTAGATCAGTGTTTCTCAACTGGTAGTGGGTTTGTAGTGCATGGAAAAAAAAAATGTTAAATGACTATTCATTCCCCCCCCCTGTTGACCGATCGAATTGGGTTGTCATTAAGGGGTAAAGGTGGGTCCCGGAGCCAGACAAGTTGAGAACCACTGGTCTAGATTATATTATGTCTTTTTCAATGATGGTCTCTCTACCTCACACTTTTCCACAGTCTAAATATGTCAAAATGGCGTTGACCAAGTTGACAAAATCATTGTTTGAAAACAACAGTCCACCAATAGGGGATGTCTCAATAATTATGGTTGCTTCTTATGTTCAATTTTTGTAACCTTATGTATGACACAGGAGCCAATAACATCCACCATATATGTTATTTATGACCTATCGATGCACATGTCTGAATGCGTGCGTCTGAGAGTAGTAAAATCCTTGTTTTTTGCTCTGAAGAGAACCTATGCTGTGACTAATGTTACACACTAATGGAGTATACATATACAGATTCAAATGTAGATTATTTATTGTTGTATTTGAGATGGTATCGTTTTGAGTAACGTTGAGCCACCCCTTATGTGTCTAAAATGGTGGATGCACTGAGAAGATAACTCATCTGTGACAAAGATCACGTAGAAATTTAGGCTAGATGATTTGATAAAGCCATTGTAAGCGTCGCTGTATCATGTTAACTGTTGGGTGGTGTGTGTTGTTGGACTACAGGCTCCATGAGCGGAGTCATTCTTTGTGGCCTGAGCTGTGGAAGGACAGAGCAGAGTACACCAACCCTCTGTACAAGGACGAGTTGAGCCAGAGTCAGGGTGTCCTGAGGCCAAACACCACACCCTACTGCTTCAAGTGAGCTGCTGCATGAATGCATTCCACACATATGCTAAATGTACCCTTGGTTCAGTAGTTTATGATAAGTATGTTATGGTAAAAATTCCAATTTAAATTGAGTTATACAATACATGATATTTTATATTATATGTTGTTTTTTGGTCCAACATTACTCCAGAAAGCATTGAATAGTCATTTAAGCATAGTCTTAAATGTAGACTTCTGATCCTTCTCTCCAGAATGTGGAAAGGTCTTTATAACCATGTGGAGAAATCAATGCCTCCTTGCCAGTCACCCGCACACATCCAGTCTGCTGTAAAGGGGGAGTCCCAGCACCTGAAGGAGGGGCTAACCAATCACCAGGCGGTCCTGCCAGGACGAACCGCCCACCACAACCCCCTGAGCTCCAAACAAGGCATACAATACACAAAGACAACTCCTGCTACGACACCACCATAACGTCGCCAAAACTAACCTCAGAAGTTTTAATAAAAATGAGAGACTTCCATGAAACACAATTCTGATGAGAAAGGCCAACTAAATCATGTTATCCTTCACTACTGTCTCACTACAGTACATTTACACCACCAGTTAGAGTAAAACAAGTCTATGTCTATGAAAAAGTAAGTCCAAAAAGTAAAAAATATTTGTTTTTATTTGTATTCTTTTTTTCATTTAATATCTCTTGAAATTTAGAGCTTATCTAGTGCAGTCGTTCTCAACTGGGTTTGGGGCGTGTGTGACAGTCTGGTCGGAGGGTTTTGTCTGCTTTGACTGTACCCACAAGGTACTATTGCACTGTGCAAGGACTGGGCCACCTGTGGGTGCTTTGGGAGGGAGGGCAGAAGGGGGGCTCACGGCAACAAGCGCTAGTGACAAAGTGAGAACCACAAGTAGGTGGATCTTGTAAGTTATTTTCAGAATAAAGGCATTTGCAGACTTTAACACGAGTAGACTGTTTTTGCATTCATCTGGGGAAAGCATTAATTATTTTAAGTTCTACATGTGGGCAAAATTTGTGACACCACGGCTGTGATATCAATATCAAGCTCCCTAAAATGTGATGAACCCAGAACCAGAAGGGAGCAATTAGGGGGTTGATGTCCTTCTCAGGGACACTTGGACATGGCACATTGGGCAGCCAGGATTTGAACCACAAACCTTGCAGCTCCCAGCGCATCACACTACTCCATGCACCACCATCACCGACTTGAATGGAACACCTTTTTAGTTAAAGCAAGTATGTGTTTTTTGTTGTCTTGTCCCCACAGACAGGGAAGCCGATGTCATGGGAGGAAAGGAATGTCCCGAGCAGGAGGACTAGCTAACCTGCAGGAGACACATGCGGGCCGGACCCGCTTACCACAGACTCAATCAATAGTCCCGCACTGGAAAAAGTACCACTCATTTCTCTGAACCAGTCAACCACAGAACTTCGTCCAACAACACTAATCGTCTAGAACCACACACCCAGCCTATAACAAATCACCCCGATGACTTCTTCACCTGCAGCCACCCGGAATCGGGCGTGGCCGATTGTCCAGCGGTGGGGAAGACTGCAAGGACCCGTCTTGGATAAGGCTGTCTTTACCACTGCCTCACCAGAAAATAGTTAACCCTGCCGCATGGCTGGAATGTGATAGTATCCCCCTCTGACACACAGAGGGGCACAATGTGATGAGTCAAAAGTGGCCCTGCAGTAAAAGGCTGATTTTCAGGCTGTAGTTTGTCACATTCCATTTCCATCTAAAGGAGGTCCTACTGACCGTTGTTCAGTTCATCCCCTTGACAAAGGCTGTTGCAGACCTTTCATGTGATTTGTCTTTAATTGTGTTTAGTTGCAGATAGCTGAGATAGTTGTTAGGGTTTTTCAGGTGGCTGAATCTTTTAACGAGATCCACTATTACTTTTAGATGGATAAATGATGTATGTAACCAGCCTGAAATAAAGTAGGGGGAAGGTAGAGAACCACTTCTTTTACTAGAAAAACTCCTTGGCTTGCGTTAGCATTTGTCCCAAAGATGTCCCCTCTTTAAGAATTAACTACACGATGGAAATTTTAAGAAATATTTGTTTACTCCCAGGCTTCATTCCACTTCAGTGTAAAATAACATGTGTTATTATACTAGTCTTGAAGGTATTTATTGGTTAAATATTGTCTTATCTGTTAATGTTGAGGAAAGTAGATGAATGTGTGCTTGTGGGTTTGAGGGGTCTCCATCCTCCCAGTTGAACCTAGAATACAACTCCAACCACTCAGTTTCTTCTCTAACACCAATCTGGTCATTAGTTGCCCTCGAGTCTTAAATAGTGTTCTTCCCTTTGTTACTTTACCTTCTCCAAAACAATAACAAGAACATATATTTACTTATGTTTCAGTGCACTGTCATCATTCTTCATCCACATGAATGTCATAGTCTAGATACCAAGACCAACTCAATCCTTCAGATGCGAATCTCCTTGAAATCAGATTCTACAAATATTACAAACATGATATACTGTATACTGTATTGTGGTTTGTCCCCTTCCTTCATGACCCATATACATAATGTACCAACAGCAATTCAAACACAACTTGAATTGTTTCATGGTCTCTACAATGCCTGTGCGATTTGAAATCTTAATATTGTATTTTATAAATGTTCATTCATTATAACGTTGGCTAATCACTGGCTCTATGTCTTCCCTTAAATTGGATAGAAATACTTGTGGTTAATTCAATTATGGTTACACACGACATTCAGAGCCAAGTCTAAAAATAACTTCATTGTATTGTTGCAATAGGTTTTTAAGTTTCAGATTTCTTAGAACTGCTTATACAGCTGTACTCAGTTGGAGACAGGTGTCTACAAGCAGAAATAAGGTAAAAGGTGTGTGATGCTGAATGTCACCATACTGCTGTGTACTGTCCCTCTTCTATTCAACTGGAGCATTTCCCTGTAGCTGTGCATGTGTTGTGTATCAATTGATGTAAAGGATTTATCAATAAATGCCATGTTGAACGGAAAAAACAAACCCAATGGCTTAGAATTTGTAGAGTGACATGAAAATCTGAAAAAAGCAGCTTCAACAACCAAACCCATAGCCCCACATGTGTGTGTGTGTGTGTGTGTGTACACACATAGTTATAATTTGTTTATTAAAATGCTTGTGATGAAGAGCTGCCACTCCTGTTTGCCTTGAGGAACATGAGTACTAACATGACTTGGAGGAGTCGCGTCAGTCAAGATGACATTCTCCATGCAACAGCAGTTAAACAAAATAGATCTATATGATATTTCATTTACTAATTCAGCATTAGATGACTGTTTAGATCAGTGGTTCTCAACTGGTCTGGCTCCAGGACCCACCATCACCCCTTAATGACAAGCCTCGACCCAAATCGAGGAACATTCTCAACTTCTCAGATTTATTCAAAATCAAGTTCATAAGCTGAATTTTATATTTTATATTCAGGGTGTTTAATTATCCTAAAAAACCAAAGTCTCCCCCATATCAGAATGGTTTGACCCAACCTGGCACGCTTCTGAAAACATGGACGGACGAGCCAGCAAAAATAACGACACTCCGCTGCATTAAAAACGTCCCTTCAAAATAAAATCACAGGATGAATTTTTGGGTGATTTTTTTTTTTTAATTCTAATTTTTATTTTCCCATGCAAAGGCCCGGGACCCATTAAAAACAGGTCCCCCACCAGTTGAGAATCACTGGTTTAGATGTTTAAGAATAGGATTAATCAGAAAACAGTGTAAGAATGGAGACCACATTAAACAAACCTCTTTATTTTGATGACTTCTATGTTGTTGCACTTTTATTTAATTAAGTTATTTAGTTGAACTCCTCTGCTTCTTACCTTTGATTTAAATAACTAAAGTGCCTTGGGGCAGACACAGTTTTTATATGGTTTCTTATGGTTAAGGTGCGTAACTGCTCTGATGGAAGCGCAGAGAGATGTGTAAGACTGCCATTCTGCTTCCGGGTCTGAACTGTGAATGTACCACGTACTGAGAACATCACATTTTGATATCTGCTGTTATTAAAGTGATTTGCATAATGGTTCCAGTTTGTTGGATAAGGAATGCCGTTTTATTCACAATTAAATAAATACATAAATTAATTAATTAATAAATACATAAATACATGAAATATGCATTTGAAATACATCGTGGAATAAATAAATGAGGTGATAAATACATAAATCTTAAATACATTTAATTATTTCATGGTACTTTTATTTCATAAGTCCATAAGTACACATTTACGAGCCTTTTTATGCACACGGCTCTGTTGTCTGTTCTGAATGTGAGATAGCCACGCCCCCCGATTTGCATATAATAACGTGAAATAAAAGTGGCATTATGAAATAAGTCTCTTGAAATAAATAAATATGGACTTATGAAATAAAAGTACCATGAAATAATAATATTTATGTATTCCCTTTATTTCAATGTATTTCAAATGCATATTTAGTTGGAATGCTTCAAGCATTCCAAGTATTGTTCTTCTTTTCTTTAATCAACTTATTCTTCTATTTCTTCCGCCGCACGTTTCAACTCCTTCACACTTTCAGCTATTAAGACCATTCAAATATTAAAATGTTCAGCTCCTTCAGGAGAGGTGTGCTATGACTTTTCAGCTTTTTAGCTCTTGAATTGAATTAATATGAATTAAAATCATCAAACTTTTTAACATGGTTTCCAATGGATTACATTTTCAAATCCTCTCAAAACTTGTTCAACTTTCAACTTTTCCAATCTTTCAGCTAGAGACACAATTTAAACTTTAAAATGTTGCCACAAGTCTTAACAATTTCATTAAAAAAACAGCTTGTTCATATCTATTATAGTTTTTTCATAATCACTAATTATGTTTCATTAGTTTTGGGGTTTCTTTCGAATTTAGAGTGGAGTTTTCCAGATTGTCCCGGGATTTAGAGTGAGCGCCATGTCAGGATTCAGTAAAAAAAAAAGAGGCACTTTTATCTTTACGGCCACAATATTCACTTTTCAGCCTTCATTTAAAAAGAAAACATTAGCCGTGCTTGTGCTGGTTGGACTCGTATAAGTTTGGAATCTCAGAGTTATTTACTTTTTGCGTGAGGAGCCCGATTGTGAGACAAAGTCTGCCCCGAGCCCCATAAGCTTCCATACAAATCTGCCGACATTTTAAAAAAAAACACACAGACGGTACACTTTTTGTTAACTGCTGTTTGAGCCGTTTTAAAACACAGAGACATAAAAACTACACTCATGCGTTCGGTAGAGTCTTGGGTCTCTCAAAATGCCATTATTTTTTGGCTCCCCCAAATAGTTTTGCTCCAGGAAGCATTTGTTTGAGGTGTGGATTTTGTCTAAATCTCTTCGCTCTCTTCGCTTTGAGCTCATTAGCGACCAGCTGTTGATCGATGGCCATAAAGACGTAGCTCAGGGGTCATCCACTGTGCGGCGGAAGAAATAGAATAATAAGATTAAAAAATTGAATAAGTTGAATAAAGAAAAGAAGAGCAAAATGTTTTTATATTTTATTTTGACTTGTTGCCAGGATCTTCTCCTGTCTTGTTCATTCTGTGCACATGGGCAGGTGCCACTGTGTATTGTAGGTTGTGTCATCAGTGTATTAATGGGTGAGAGATATCATCTAGTATTAAAGCGCTTTGAGTAGTCAGAAGACTAGCAAAGCGGTGTACCAGTCCATTTACCAAGTTCATTTAGTTTGAATGAAAAAGATTCAGCAATGTTTAGAAGTAATTTAAGCATTTATTAGTTCTGTATTTTGTCAAATTCATAGAAGCTTCCCCCATTTGTTTTTTCCAATTCTTTCAAGTTCATTTCAGCTTTTCTCATTTCTGTATTTTCAGCAATTTTTAAATGTATTTCAGCCTTTTCTATTTCAGCAATGTTTAGAATAATTTCAGCTTGTTGCATTTTAAGCAACTTTTTGAAATTAATTTCAGCTTTTATTATTTCTGTGATTTCAAATTCATAGAAGCTTCTCCCATTTCTGTTTTTTTTTATATTCTTTAAAGTTCATTTCAGCTTTTCTCAATTATGTATTTCAGCTTTTTCTATTCTTTTAGCAATGTTTAGAATAATTTCAGCGTGTTGCATTTTAAGCAACTTTTTGAGATTAATTTCAGCTTTTATTATTTCTGTGATTTCAAATTCATAGAAGCTTCTCCCATTTCAGTTTTTTTGCAATTGTTTCAAGTTCATTTCAGCTTTTCTCATTTCTGTATTTTCAGCCATTTTTAAATGTATTTCAGCTTTTTCTATTCTTTCAGCAATGTTTAGAATAATTTCAGCTTGTTTCATTTCTGTACTTTAAGCAACTTTTTGAAATTAATTTCAGCTTTTTGCATTCCAACGCATTTTCAGCAGGAAATGCATTTTCTAGTTCATGTATTTATTCAGTTATTTATGTATGTATTTATTCATTTAATTGTGAATAAAACGGCATTCCATAGTTGGGTGAATTGCAGCGTTACAAAAAATGGCTTGACATAAAATACAGGAGGAGGACTTTATATTTGACTGCTCTGGGAAGTGAAAGGCAGCATTCAGGTCGGATTGACAAGGTTATAGTGACAGGTGACCAGCTGAGCTTTCTGCAAACCTGACACTGCAGACCCAATGGATTTTAAACCCAAAGGGTCTTCTGTGTTTGTGTCACTGATGCAGCTAGGCAGACAACCTGTTGCACAGTGGGATTAAGGGATTTTGATTGAAAGCAGATTTCAATCAGCTAATGTTCACATGAAATGCACTAAAGACAAATCCAACCAATCAGACCACAAACATATTTCAAAATCTTTTCTTAAATATGGCAAAGTTGTCTCTGTAAATTGAAAGAGGTGGTTTGTAATTGTTTTGCCTCAAAGATTACCATGAGGTGCACAGCAAAACCAATAGATGAATACATTACATTTAACATTTTGAAAGTGCTCATATAATAACCAGAAATCCCCACAAAAGTCTTCCAACTCCATCCTGACATTACCAATGACCCCAAAACCCATCCTGACGCTACCAAAGACCCCAAACACCAGTTTCTTTCTGCCTTCAACCAGTCCTTTTTATGGGCAAGCCTTCTTGACAGATGAATAAGGACTCTTAACAGAAGCTGTTTGGCAGAAAGGCACAGTTTCTGCTTCTTTCTTATGAAAAGAACAGCTGCTGGCAAAGTTGTTGCGTTTCCTCTGGACAGGAGACTTCATGGCCGATGGTCCGAGGGTCACTGTAGATCTCATAATCGTTTCCTCCCTACACACACACACACACACACACACACACACACACACACACACACACACACACACACACACACACACACACACACACACACACACACACACACACACACACACACACACACACACACACACACACACACACAGTTTCTTTGCCGGTCTTATATCGTCATAGCAAACTACACACAAAACCCTGGGACAATTATTTTTACAATACAGACTTGACGTTTTGGATTAGAAAAACTTTGCCCATCCTTGCAGAGTGTGAAAATGTATTCCCCGATATAAACAGTCCATACACACAATAGACCAGACATTACAATAAATAAAAACCATAACATGCCATAAGAAATATGAATAAAATCATGCAGTATTCTTAAAGCCATATTTAAAAGGTGTGACGGCTGACCTTTTGAGGGGTTCAGTAGAACCCTGACGGTTGTGAGCTTGTAAGAATTATCTTACTGAAAGTGGCCATCAGAACATGATACACTGTGGTCATCAAGGGATGGACATGGTCAGCAACAATTTTCAGGTAGGCTACAGCATTTAACCACTAAGTTACTAAGTGGCCCAAAGTGTGCAAGGTAAATACCCTCCAGCAAGTTGTCTTGACCACGTCTACATGAAGTTGTGGCAAAGTGAAATTTGTGTTAACAGGCAATTTAGGTGTACCTAATGAAGGTGACTGTTTTGTGCCCTTTGTGTAAACACCACAACCATGGAAATTAAGGGAATGCTGACTTTGAATTTTGTGCTGTATAACATAGCTGTGTATTGCTACGCAATAAATCAAATGAAAAACAAAGGTGGAATTTCTACACTTAACACGGAAACAATGGAATCTAAATATACTTTTTTCCTACAGTCGACAAATTATTTCTTTATATTAATTGGTTGGAGGAGGGGCAAGATTTTAATTAACGCATGTAGAAAAAAACCGGCCCAAACGGAGCGATTTTTTTAAATCCTGTTCTTAAAATGAGACATAACAACCTGGGGTAACCCGGGTCAGAGGAACCTGGATGTACATATACCAGTCAGTGTTGTCAAGATCAACCCATTTCTGTGGTTGTGGTCCTAACCAGGCACTTCTATTAATGGGATAATGTGCATCCTACAGCAATCAGCCATGCTATCAGTAGTTAGCATACTCACAGGTTTGGTCTTGTCTCCGAAGAAGTGAATGGTGGAGTAGTTGTCCTTCTCAACAAACCTCAGGCAGAATCTTTTATCCCAACCATCAGGAAACACATCAAAGCTGATCTGCCCTCCTGCAGAAAGACAAATGTGGAGAGGCAGAGCGGAATATGATGATGACCATTTGAATCACACAAAGAAAGCCAAAACTGAATTGATATCTCATAGTGCCTAAAGTCTGAGGCTACAACAGATCCTGATGGTTTCCTTAGATCTAACACAAGCTCAAAATAAATGCATTGTAAAATTGTCAGGAATGCAGTAAACTCACCGACTGAAAATGACAATCCTTTGCCTTTGAACTCTTCCTTTAATACGGACACAAATTTGTCTCTGATTTTCTCTTTCTGAAAGGAGAAAAAAACAAAAAATTCTAAACTAACAATTCACGCATTGCATTAAATTCTGCCAATCTGGGAAATTCTAAACATTTGTATTGTAAGGCTGTGCACCCGGTGGCCATGTAATAAGAGCTTAGAAGAAAGAACACAATATCTAATGTTTGAGGTTTTCCCTGACAAAATGAGCTAACAGTTGCCTAATTGCAGATTAACACAATAATTATTTGGAGAAAATTTCCAGTCATTCCTATATATTAGCTGTCCTTTTGCTCTAAAACACCTGAGAAAAAGGTGTCTCTACAGCAGTTAAATGATCCACTTACATTCAGCGCAGTCTCGAAATGTACCCCAAATGAATGTTGAGGACCTCTGCTCAGAATTTTATTAAAGTTGATTATCAGTGCAATAGCCGATTTTCTTGGTGGGATCATAAACCATAAATCTGATGCAACGTTAGCAGGGCAACTTGTTTTTGCGTTGCCTTCTCAAGGTGTGATGTGTGAACTGGTTGGAATGGTGTGTGTCTCACGGTCAATGTGTGAGGCTTGAGAACCCTGCAATGAGTTTATTAGTTTAGAAAACACAGCCATCAAGTCCTCATGGAGATCTGCTGGCCGACCGTCTTCCCAACAGCCCTCAGCATTTAAACGGCTCTTCTTCTCAAAGCACATTTTGAACCGGCTTAACTCTCCGAAGTGGATTCAGCCTGCTGGCTAAACTGAGACTGCTAAGCTAAACTAAGGAAGTGCGCACTTACGTCGTTGCGATCCGTAGTGGGTTTACTTGAACCCATTTAGAGAAGTGCCACTTCGGGTTTAGTGTCTCACTGAGGGACATTATACCCAGAAAGTTGGATTGAACCACCAACGGACGACCCACCCTCCCTAATGTGTGCGCTACCTGATCTAGCTCGTAGAACTCGTTCCTCTCTTCCTTGGTGCAGCTGCGTCCAATAGGGGAGATGTTTAACATGCCGTTACGGAATTCAATGAATGTACCCCTGTGAAACAGCAAACATAATCACATAGTCTCCATTAGCTCAATTCAGATTGTTACTATCCATTATTCTTAACATTACATATTAATGGAAAGTACCCTTCAATTCCATGTGCATCCAAACTACAGGACTGGAAAAAAGCACTCTGATATGACTGTACCTCTTCTTAGGCAGTTTGATCTTGGCCATATAGTTGAGACAGAAGTTAATGAAATCTTGGAGAAGCTCTTCTCCCATATGGGCCTGGATGGACTGACAGCAGCAAGAAGACAATGTTAACCTTGGGCCTGTTTCACAAAGTAATGCCATCAGGTTCAAATTTGACATCCTAATCATTGTATTGTTTCACAAAACCAAGAATAGGATGGCACATTTTTTAAATCTGGGGTTAGTCAACGCAGGCTTACAATTGTTCACCTAAAATAAGATGTTCATTGGCCACACAGGGTCAATCTTACCTGGACAGAAAGTAACTGTCCATTCTTAAATGCCACTAGACCGTTCTCAGCAAACACGTAGTCCATTTTCTGGATCACTGCAAGAAATTGAGAGTCAAAAAACATATTTGATAGATATTTATCCAGTGTTTCCCCTACCATTATAACAGCGGGGCGCACCCCCCTGCTGAAATGATCCCCCGCCCTTTTAAACCTAGGGAAAACACTGCTATCTATCTATACATACACACACCCACACAGCTATCTACAATAGAGGCACCAACAGGTGTCTTACCGTCATTTCCCAACTGCTCTTTGATCTTAGAAAGGTCCGACCCTCCTACAACTCCGACTCGAACTCGAGTCCTGAGTTCCTCGAGGAACTCTGCCATGTTTGGAGTTACACACTGAAAACAAACAATACGTATTACATTACATGTCATTTAGCTGACGCTTTTATCCAAAGCGACTTACAATAAGTGCATTTCCACCGTAGAAATAAACTCAGAAGAACAAGTAACAAGAAAGTACAATTTTCATCAAATAAGCAGTTTCAAAACATGTTATAGGTAAGTGCCATTATAAGTACAATTTAAGTGCTAGAATTTGTTAGTGCTACAGTTTGTTAGTGTTTTAGTCAAGGTAGAGTCTGAAGAGGTGTGTCTTGAGTTTTGGGCGGAAGATGTAAAGGCTCTCTGCAGTCCTGATGTCATCAGAGAGCTCATTCCACCATCTGGGAGCCAAGAAAGCAAACAGTCGCAATCTCACCAAGTGCTTTTCTCTCAGAGAGGGAGGAACAAGCAGCTTGGCAGATGCAGAGCGGAGTGTGCGGGTTGGGATGGAGGGTTTCACCATGTCCTGGATGTAGACTGGACCCGATACATTCACATGGTATGTGAGAACCAATGTTTTGAACTAGATATTTACTGTACTGGGATCCGTTGCAAGAAGCGGGTTTAGTGTAAACTCAAGAGTTTGTTAACCTTGAGATTAAACCTCATGGTCAGTCACTATGGTAACTGAGCGTGTGAAACTTGAGTTTCTTTCAGTCTCCTCCTTCCGACAGCAGCCCAGCAATTGACACAGCGCTCTTTATTTCCTTATTCATTCAATTACCGTATTTTCGCGACTATAAGGCGCACTTAAAATCCTTTTTTTTCTAAAAAAACGGCGCGTGCGCCTTGTAATCCGGAGCGCCGTATATATGGCTCAATTGGTTGATCCATACTGGTTAACGAGGATCCATTGGAGGGAAAGTCTGGTGCCAGCAGCCGCGGTAATTCCAGCTCCAACAGCGTATTGTAACGGACTGTGTTTTCATGTTCTGGAGCGGCGTTGCACTTTACAGAGTTTTGGGATGTTCAGTGAAGGGCGCACAATGTGACGTCACTCATCTTAGTGCCACCTATGGGGACGCGGGAATTGTTGTTGTTTTGGAGAGCGATGGTGTGTTTTTGTTCGGCGTAGGCTACGGCCGACAGTAGCCTGTTTCTCGACAATAAAACCAGAAGATAAGCACATTGTCCAGAGATTCATTAGCGAGAGTCGCTACAGTATATTAAAGCTGGTAGTTGGATGTCGGGATCGCGCTGACGGTCCGCCGCGAGGCGCCACCGTCTGTTCCAGCGCTGCCTCTCGGTGCAAGATGCACCAAAGCATTTGCCAAGAATGTTTTCATTAATCAAGAACGAAAGTTGGAGGTTCAGAGATATTGTTAATATCCACATTAACGTTGAACAACGTTTCCATGGGAGTGAAGAGTTTTCAGAACGCTTAATAACGTTTGATTTAGCACAGCCCGATCTAGTGGATGCATAACGCAGCCCCAGTCAAACGTTTTACTGCAGTTACTTCTATGCGCCTTGTGATCCGGTGCGCTCTATATATGAAAATAGTTCTAAAATTGGCGATTTATTGAAGGTGCGCCTTGTAATTCAGTGTGCCGTATAGTCGCGAAAATACGGTACTCTGTTTTAGGTGTAATCTAGGGCAGTTTCCACATCCGAACAAAATAAGATTGTTTATGACCGCTGTTATGTTAAAGACTAACGTTTTTTCTCGAACATGGCATGTCCTTTTCTGGACGATCCTGCAGATGAAGAACCGGCATTACTCTGCAGGTTGTTAAACATACATTGGGAGAGAATATTGAGGCCCTGATTAGATATAGTCGCATTTCCAGATAACTTCTTGTTTAAACAGGATTGTTTCTTTCACAGTCCATCAAATATGTCCATAACCTCACCCGTCCTCATGTAACTAACGTCACCCATTGAGGGCATGCTCTCACATAAGAGCACATTCTTTGTAGCATTAGATTTTTTTGCAAAACTAGTGAAGGTACATTATGCAGAGCAGTGAGAAAAGTGTGAACTTGCGCCTTGACCTAAGCAGCCATTTTCTCCCACGCTGCAGTTTGTTAAAACCTTCCACTTGAAACGGACCCCTGTAGTCAATCACAATAATAACTCGAGCTTTTATATGACATTCCAGTGTTTCCCCTAGGTTTACAGACTTTTAAAGCCTCTTACAATAAGGAAAGCACAAGTAAACAGTGGATGTCAGAACAACCATGCTGAAGGAAAGAAATACAAATCTTTGAATATCTGGAACCATATGGCTACTGCGTACAACATGAACAGGCAATAATGGAGGGGAAGAAAGCCAAATTCAGAGGACACTTTCAAGGTTAATAGGCTAAGGAAATAGCTCCTTTAGCATACGAAAGGAAAGCAGATAATTCGTGGCAGCGTGCGGTGAATCGTTAACCTTTTTTACTAATCATCATCCTTTTGGTGATTGACGACTGAAATTTCATTCAAACAAGTTTTTGTAGAGAGAGGAAAGAAAAATGCCCAAACGGACTAGATCAGAGACGAAGCTACAGGGAGATGTGGCGACAACGGAAGAGGAGTACGTAAGCCTGAGTCGAATTACTGAGTTACTGGATAAACAAAAGGACATCTTTAAGGATCTGCTCCATCAACAACAGGAGAACTTTAGAGGATTCATAAAAATAATAATGGAATCTACTAACAACCGATTGGAATTACAGACAAAGGACATTCAAGAGCTAAAAACAAGCCTGCAGTTCACGCAAGGTGAGGTGGAAACTTTAAAAGAACAGAATCTGAAACTCACGGAGCGCACAAACACTTTGCAAACCAATTTTCATAAAGTATGTGACAATTTGCACATTATCACGGATAAACTGGAGTATCTGGAGGGACAGAGCCGCAGAAACAATCTGGTCTTTGAGGGAGTGTTGGAGTCGCCCGGAGAGACTTGGGCCGACGCCGAGGAAAAAGTGAAGGAAATATTGAAGGAGAAGCTCCAGCTACATCACGCGGTCGAGGTGGAGAGGGCTCACCGCGTAGGGAAACCGGGCAGCGGGAGAGACTGGCCGAGACTGGCCGAGACCCATCATCGCCAGACTACTGCGGTGGAAGGATCGAGAGGAAATCTTGCAACGCGCTAAACGACTCAAAGGAACAAAAATCTTCATTAACGAGGACTACACAGAGTTAATAAAAAGAAAACGTAAAGAACTGATGCCGGAGCTGAGAGCTGCACGAGAAAGGGGGCAGATCGCCTTCTTGAGATATGACAAACTCATTATACGTCCACGCAGCAGTACACCACATCCAGTATAAACACCGGGAAAAACGTATGGATTTTGGTATGTAAAAGCACATAATTTCACATGTCTAGTAATACATATAGTTCTATAGGAAACACCGACTTGGACTTTTCAATAAGGAGAATTGCTGAAGCAAACTCCCAGGATTTTACATTCTCTCAATACGACTTACAGAACACTAAGATCGACATCGACCCTGAAAATAACTTTTTTTCTAGAGCTACCAATGACTGTCAATACTATACAGAGGATCTTTACAATAGTAAACTTAAGAACGTTAAGGCATTCACTGTAATCCACTTCAATAGTCGAAGCCTCTATGCAAACTTTGACCACATCAAAAGCTTCTTAAAACAGTTTTCCACACCATTCAGTGTCATTCTAATAACAGAAACATGGATTAATAATGACAGAGAATTTGAGTTTTCTATTGATGGTTATGAATTTGTAAGTATGAACAGAAAGAACAAGCATGGTGGGGGCGTAGCTATGTTTATAGACTCCAACTATAGTTATAAAGTAATGGAGAATAAGACAATGGTGGTGGATGATACACTTGAATGCCTTACTGTAGAAATTACAAGGCAAAAAAAGAAATATATTATTGTGAGTTCTATTTATAGAACACCTGGCTCTGATATAGATGTTTTTTCTAATTGGATGGAGGAGCACTTTTCAGGATTAAATCATAAAGTCATGTTTGTGGGGGGAGACCTCAACATCGATCTGTTTAACCCATATAAACATAAAAAGACGGACAAATTTATAAATACCTTATTCAGCATAGGTCTGTTTCCTCTAATAACCAAACCGAGTAGAATAACAACCCATAGTGCCACCTTGATTGATAACATTTTCTCAAATGAAATAGAGAGTGACACAGTCAGCGGATTAATGATAAACGATATTAGTAATCACCTTCCAGTTTTCGTTTTGTATAAAAATGGATATGTAAAAGATGAAGAGGAAAACAAGTATTGGTTTAGAAGGGTAAAAACAGAGAAAACTATTGATGCATTCAAAAAGGAGCTTTTAGCTCAAGACTGGAGTATTGTGTACAGAGAGAATGACACGAATATGGCTTATGATGAGTTTACGCGAGTATTTCAAAAGGTATACGACAAAAACTGTCCAATGAAGAAATATTGTAAAAACAGAAAGTGTAAAGAAACACCATGGATGTCTAAAGGTTTACTAAATGCTTGCAAGAAAAAAAATTATCTTTACAAAAACTTTATAAATAACAAAACAAAAGAAGCTGAGGATAAATATAAGAAATATAAAAATAAACTGACAGGTATCATTAGAAAGTGTAAACAGGATTATTATAATAAGTTGTTAGATACTAATAAGAATAATATTAAACGTTTATGGAACATCTTAAATAGTATAATTAGAAATAAACCAAGAACGATTAATTATCCAAAATATTTCAAAGATGAGCATAACACTTTAAATAATATGAATGAAGTAGTCGAAACATTTAATAAATTCTTTGTAGATGTTGGACCGAACCTTGCTGCAAAAATTGCAAACGTTGAAAACTATAATTGTGAACTGATAGACACAAATCCTATGTCCTTGTTCCTCAGTCCTGTGGAGGAAAAGGAGATACTGGACATTGTTAAAGGGTGTAAAAATAAGACCTCAACAGATTACCATGACATGGACATGAAAACTTTACAAACTGTTATTGAAAGTATCTCTAAGCCGTTAACTTACATCTGTAACTTATCGTTGGAAACTGGACAATTTCCGGATAGTATGAAAGTGGCAAAAGTAATTCCTCTGTTCAAAGCAGGAGATAAACATCTCTTTACAAACTATAGGCCGGTTTCCCTTTTACCGCAATTCTCTAAAATCTTAGAAAAGGTTTTTAACTCTAGACTTGACAGCTTTATCGAAAGGTGTAATTTAATCTCGGACAATCAGTTTGGTTTTAGGAACAATCACTCAACCTCACACGCGCTCTTTGATATAACTGAAGAAATAACTAATGCTGTAGATAACAAGAAATGTGCAATAGGGTTATTTATTGACCTGAGTAAAGCATTTGATACAATAAACTATGATATATTAATTAATAAACTAGAACATTATGGAATTAGGGGGGTAGCTCTACAGTGGGTTACCAGTTACTTAAAAAATAGAAAACAATGTGTGAAAATTGGTGGTTATCAGTCGAGTTGTCGACAAATTGTCTGTGGTTTACCTCAAGGTTCTATTCTGGGCCCAAAATTGTTTAATATGTACATTAACGATATTTGTAAAACGTCTGAAGTACTTAAATTTATCTTGTTTGCTGACGATACAAATATTTTTGCATCAGGAGACAACTTACAGCAGCTGTGTCAGATTGTTAACTGGGAACTCAAAAGTGGTTCAAACTAAATAAATTATCTCTAAATCTGAGTAAAATCAAAATGATGATATTTGGCAACTGTAATTCCAATGCTCAGGAAGCAATTCAGATAGAGGGTGCTGTTATCGAGCGAGTGCATGAAATCAAATTCCTTGGTGTGATTATTGATGACAGAATTACTTGGAAATCTCACATTAAATATATATCTACGAAAATTTCTAGAAGCATTTCAGTAATAGCAAAAGCAAAGCACATTTGAAACATCAAAGCTCTACATACCTTATATTGTTCTCTGATTTTGCCCTACTTATATTATTGTACTGTGGTTTGGGGTAGTACTTATAAAAACACAGTTAAACCAATAGTATTGTTGCAAAAAAGAGCTATCCGAGTAATTCATAAAGTTGGGTTTTTGGACCACACAAACTCATTATTTTTAAATTCAAAGATCATGAAGTTTTGTGACATTGTTGACTTCCAAACTGTACAGATGTTATTCAAAGCAAGGTATAAATTGTTACCAAACCAAATACAAAGAAGGTTCCAAGAACGTACTGGCTGTTATGAATTACGTGATGAATTAAACTTTAGGATTCAGAAACATAGCACAACTTTGAAAAATTTTAGTCCAACAGTTAATGGTGTACAATTGTGGAACAAACTGGAGATGGAGTTGAAACGATGTCCAAACATCAACCTGTTCAAAGTTAAATACAAACAAAAGACTTTTGAAATATTCAGACAAGAAATGTGTTGCCACTAGGGGGAGCATGAATGAATGCTTGAAATGTAGCTGTTTGAAATGCTCAGAAATGTTCTTTTTTATTTTCTACTTTTTGTTTGTTTGATTTTATTATTGTTACTTTATTTATTTTATTGTACTTGGGGATGGGCTCTCATAAGCTCTTGCTTCAGTCCACTCCTTTTGAGCACCATGTGTACTGCTCAAATAAATAAACAAATCCAACGTTAAAGGTTCACAGTGAATAACATGTGAGCTAGATGGTTTGTAAATGTATTTTCTTCAACATGGCCTTAAGTGGAATTATTACTGATTACGTTAGTTGTTTACAAAGATTACAATGTGTTTATTCTCTAATTTGTCTGAATTATAGCCATTATTATTGTGATTATTTTTAAAGCAAGAATGAACTGCAGTTCAGACAGTGGTTCTACTGTTGGAAGTAATCATTATCCTATTTTTAGGCATGTTGAAGGTGGAAGACAAGTTGGAAGAGGTGTCTATTTGGAAAGTGGAATAAATTCAGAAAAAAATTGATCAATCAAGTGTTAAAAGTAAAAAAAAATGAAAAATGGCTAGATAGCGGGAGACATCTATATCATCTATAAAAGAAAGTCAAAGTTACAAAAGTAGTCAGTAGGAACCAGAGAGGGGAAACGGCGATGACACGGCCATGGTTGGGCAATTGTGCACTAAACAGAACACCAAACATAGGGAAACACCAGACAGGATTGTGTGAAGGACAGGGCTGGACTAGGACAAAAAAAGGGCCCTGGTATTTTTGCTCAGACCGGCCCCCCACAATCGGTCGGACACAACCACCAACCAGTACACTATCCTTGCGGTCCCTGTAGATATGCACATCTACTGTTCCGTTCCCAAAAACCCATACAAAGCTGAGAACTACTGTAAGTGCCATGGACGGTAATGTCGGTAATCAGACAGTTGATGGACCCCATTGACTTCCATAGTAGAAAAAAAAACACTATGGAAGTCAATGGGGTCCATCAACTGTCTGATTACCGACATTCTTCAAAATATATATTTTTGTTTATCAGAATAAAGAAATTCATACAGGTTTGAAACAACTTGGGGGTGAGTAAATGATGAAAATTTTTTGTGTGAACTATCCCTTTAAAGAGTACAAACCCCTCTTTAATATGACACCAAACAACATTTACCTCTAATTGTTGAGATACTTCCCATAAAAAACCTACACAAACAAATTACTCACACAAAACGTCCTGATAATATATATATATACAATTTAGAGTATTCACTTGCCGTAATATTGCATATTGATGATATTGGAAATTCAAATGAAACATTATAAAATCTCTAGTTGGTTGAATATACAGCTTTCAAAATGCAAAGCGGGTTTTTAACCCCCAAAAAACATACGTTAGCTACCTCTTCTAACGTGTAACTCGTTGTGGGCGAGTAATAATTAAAATAATCAAATGGCATCATTTCAGTTTTTTTCTAGAGAAGAAGGGCCGTCGACGTTATGAGTTTTAAATGTTTACATTAGAATATCCCGTTAGAATATAAGTTGCAATTGAATAAGTGAACTCTCAACTGTGCTAGCTACAAAAACAGTGCAAAATAGCTCATGCTGTGTTATTTGACTTTAGCTAACTGAGTGGCCATTGCAGTAACTTTTAAGTGACAATTTGACAAATGACAACCTGACACTCAGGCTTTATAATAGCAACAACCGACAACGATAATGTTTGTTGCCTTATTATAATATTCATTAATTGAGGTAACTGTTAAATGGTCATCATCTTGGTTGTGGCCCAGCCCAGCCACACACTATCCTCATGCACCCGCCCTGATTAACACTCCCTCCCTGTTCATGTAGCTACCTGCTTGCTTACCGTTTCAATGACACTCTCCTGCTCACTCTGCCCCTCCTGGACTTCACTGTCACACTGACACCTGCTACACCTTCTCCTCTGCTGCACCTTCTCCTCTGCTGCCTGCGAGCTAGGTTTGCCAACCGTCCCGTATTACCCGGGACATCCCGAATTATGGGCCAGTCCCGATTTCCAATCACAGCCTGCTAAGTCAATGACGCGCGAAAAATTCCCGGTTGTTGTGAAGTTGTGGCGCATCAGAGCAGTGTGCGCGCGGGTGCCGGGTGGCCAGAGCGGAGCATGTGAGGTTGTGCAAACCCGCCCGCCGACCGCTAGAACCCCCCCCGTCAGCCCGCGAAAGTGTCCCTGATTTGGGGTTGGGAGATTTGGCAACCCTACTGCGAGCCGCAAGCACCGCTCTCGCTGTGGCTAGTCACCTCTCCTCCTCCATGTGCTATGTTCACCTGCTGGTTCTGCAACATGTCGTCAGGTACTGTAGTAGTTTTGGAAACTGAAGCTACAGCACTAAACATGTCGGTTATTTTTGAACATGTTGAGGCATCAACCTCTAGATACTTTTTTGGCCCGCAATTTCTCCGCACCCCCCTTACGTTTTTGTTTCTCCATCTTAATCCACACATTTCTTTCTAGCTCTGAGTCACTGAATGCATCTGACTGACACACGGAGAGGGAGGGATGGAGCCTGCTAAGAGATGATTGGGCCAGCCCAGTGTCAGTATGGAAAATGAACCAATGGGCCGCTGTCCCTGCTTTATGGGCCGGTCAAAAGCAAAACATTTTTTTTAATAAAATGTTTTTATAGGCCTATCGACCGGCCCCCAAGTGCGTCGGCCCACCGGGCATTTGCCCGGTATGCCCGATTACCAGTCCAGCCCTGGTGAAGGATGTGGAGAAGAGGAGTCAATTGAGCATGTTTTGGCTGCATACGTGTACATTACAGGGAATACTGAACATTAGTGAGAGCACAGGTTGGAAGACTGTTAGCTTTCTTAAGGAACACAGGGGTATTTAATTGTATATGATGGAAAAGCCACAAGGGTGGTTGTGGTATATGTGTTATAAATAGTTATAGTTTAGTTATTTATTCTTAAGGAGGAAGGGGTGTTTGGATCAGAAGGGGGCGGTAATGCGCCGACAAGATGAATGCCAACTGCCATAAAACCAAAAGAAGAAAATGTGACGTGGCGCTCGGTGTACTGACATATAACGTTAGCCAATTGACAGGTGTTTGTTGAACTGCCGTCAAGTTAGTTTTATTCACACACAAACACGCTACCTGTCTTGCAGCAGTGAGCGTCCCGTCGACGTCAAAGAGGCAGATCGTGTTCGCGTCCACGTCGGCTCCACTCATCTTGTTGTCTCGCACGGACCCGTAGAAATGTGTGCGGGGTTCCCCTCTGTGGATTACACTCTGCGTGTCCTCACAAACTGCGCCTCTGCTTTCCCAATTCTTCTGGCAGGACTTTGTCGCCAACAGCTTGCATTCCAGATGTAGATTTAACGTTATTGGGGCGTTCTTCTTTTTGTTGTTACTCTTCCCGCCCCCTTTTTTTCTTCTTCTTCTGTGCTGTTTAACGGCGGCTTGCATCCTTATTGTTACATTACCGCCATCTTCTGGATCCCAACTATTATACTTTTCCCTTATACACATCAGCCCTGTGGGCCTGTGGCCCGCATAAAATGTGTAAAGCATCTTCTTCCAAGCTTACTAGACCCCCACTCTAGTATTCTAGAGTTATTCTCTCTTTCTTTCATCCCTTGTGTTTCCATTTCTTCCAGCATTTATTTTCTTTCTGAGTTGTATTAAGTACAGGCGGAGATAACATGTTGTACAGCAGATGTTCACTAACTGGCGAACCGCAGTCCGGTTTCGGACCCAGAAGCCATCCCATCCGGACAAAAAGCGAAAAAACGTTTCGACTGCACAGTAATTACCAGCTCCAGGTAAGGTACAAATTATTATACCGTACTTTTACCACAATTATTAAAAGCATCCAAACCAAACCAAACTGTTGGCTTAGAAATGTATTGCTGGTATGAATGTGAAGAAAAGCCTGGCTATTAAGTATTATTAAACATGAATGCAAGAAAAGTAAAAAAAAAGAGTAAATAATAATTGCAAAAGTATTGGTAATACTGCAATACTGGCAACAGAGCACGCCTGGGCCGTCCTGTCCCAGCCATCTGAACAGTGAACCAACACGCTGACACCTTCTTTGGCCACAGCCAAAAAGAAACCTGCACAAGTATTAAAAACAGCCCAAATAAAAAACAGTTAAGCTTGAGTCGTGGATATGATGGTATCTAAAACATTAATATAAATTATGAGAAAGCATTTGAACCATGCGTCATTATGAAATGTCTTATCTTTGTCCACTTTCAAATTTGGGATTCGCAATAGTCTTGCTATTGTGTATGTTATTATGTAACTCGACTACATTGACAGCCAACAATCTATCTCTGGTTTACATAACATTATATTTTCAGTTGGCTTCTCTGGCCATTCACTCAAAAATCTACTGATAGGATATCATATCTAACCTTATAACATCACATCTTCGTTTCTAAAATCGCTCAAGTTACTTTACGCTCCCCCTCCCATATAGAGCACCTGTCCCAAGCTGTCCGCTTCACCTGAAACCCCTGAGTCTTAAGTCCCTCCATGTTCTGTTTCTTTTGAACGTGAATGTACAAACACACATTTATAACAAACAGCTCACATTACCGGGAGCCGCTGTGCTGTTAACGGCAGCTGTCTGCCCGCATCCAAACCGTAGTCATTAGTGAAAAGTCAATTTAATGCCTTAACTATTACACTTTGGAGGCTGACTAACATTTTACTGAAATGTTGAGAATAAATACACAAAGAAAGTCAACTTTCTTTGCTCCTTTGGTTTAGTGTTGTGATTTTAAAGTAACTTTACATTTTGATTTGTTTTATGGAGCCAGGAGGAAGCAGCATCAAGTTTTTTGTGGTGACTTTCAGCTACTGTAGCTTGGATGTCTTCTGTAATATCTTAAGGTTACAGTTAAATTAGCTCAGAGGAAAGGCTGATGATGCAAACAGGAAGTCCAGACAGTCTCATTTCGGCGATCTTGAAGGATCCGGCCCACGTAGTGAAGGCTGGAGGAATCAGCCCAAAAACTCTTTATGTTCTGAAATGTGTGCAGCCTCGGGATAACTTGATTAGGTTATAACCATTTCCGTAAAGCATGATAATGATTGTAGATACCAGCGGTTCTAATCTCCAAAGCTGGAAAAGCTCAACAGTGATTCTTCCTTTTACCTACACCTGTGTTTTATGAGTTTCTAAACAAATAATATTTGTGGTTGCTGTGAGGGGTCCTGCCTGTGTGTGGGTTTGTGCACGGTATTTCTGTCTGTGTACACACCTTGGCTATAAAGAGCCCCGCGTCCAGTACATCTTTAATATGTTTGAGCCAACCAGAGTTCTCCAGACCATACAGGAAGTCAGTCATGGATGGAGATCTCATCTCGCCCACTGCAATGGACAGAGACACACAAGTAAATGTGGAGAAATGCCATCAAACAATGCCTGGAGTACTTTATTTTACACATTTTTTAAGTGATGTATTATTGGTTTGTGGACAAACACAGACACACCGTCAATGATTTTCTGTTGGCTAATTCTCATAACGTGGATGTTTCTACAGCCAACTCAGACCAACATCTTGCGAACTGCTCAGTGCTGAGCGCCTAACGGTTGCACCATCAGACAAACATGATGTTTGATGATAAATTAACCACAATGTAAGCACAGCTAAAAACATTTCTTCGCAACTTGTCCGAGAAATAAACAAACAGGCAGACAAACGGAGAGATACTGACCAGGTTAATAGATCTTACAATTTATCTCACAAGGCAGGGACTAGCATTCCGAGGTGATAATGAGAGTAACTCAAGCAACAACCAAAGTAACTTTCTGGAACTTGTGAATCTCGAGAATACTGTAGTCTCCCTTCTACAGAAGAATGGTCTGGAGCTGAAAACATGTTTGACTAAGGCTATGATGGAGCAGCCAACAGGAGTGACATGTAAAAAGGTCTTCAAGCCTGAATATGCACGTTCAATGAGAAGGCCCTCTATGTGCACTGCAAAGCACACTTCCTGAATTTGGTCCTAGTGGAAGCCTCAAAGTTGAATAAGCAGTTTGTGACCTTCAACATTGTGGAGAAGCTGTATGCCTTTTGCAGTGGCTCCTCAAAGCACTGTTGGGCACGGCCGAATGGGGGGCTCCATTTTGTTGGGCATGACGTAGCGGTAATATATTGGTTAATTGCTAGTGTGAGATTAAATCATTGACATCAATAATTGCTAAGATAATTCGCAAAATAAATAAATAACGGGGCACCACCCTAAAAAGGGACTAATAACCAAACTAGAAATCAAGTTTAATAATTGATATTTACTCATTAGGAGCAAGGAATTGAAAGTTTGAGTTCGTATACTGGCTATGTTTCCAGCTAGCACTACAGTACACATATGCACAAAGAAATCACAGAAAGCTTTTTCTTAAAGTATAACATGGTTTATTGACTTCCAATAATACTTGAGATCAGATCAATACCATTTTAAATCAACAAAAGCTACCATACAATATCCTAATAGCTAAACATTTTTCTCCTCACTCTTCTTTCACTGGCGTATAAATATTTATTTTACAGAATATCGGGTAGTGATCACTGCCTATGGTTCCTATATGATACGCTTCCGCAACGTTATTCAATGCTAGTGTGAGGTCTAGTACAGACTCCTTTCCTGTGCTGATATTTAACTTTGTATTACTCACATCATTTAGGCAGACTAGGTTTCTTGCCTCTAGTTTCTCTATGGTTTCCATCAGTACTTCCACTCCCCCATTATTATGGAATGCCGTTTTATTCAAAATTAAATAAATGAATAAATAGATAAATAAATGAAATATGCATTGGAAATACATTGTGAAATAAATAAATGAGGCAATAAATACATAAATATTAAATACATTTAATAATTTCATGGTACTTTTATTTCATAAGTACACATTTCTTTATTTCATAATGGCACTTTTATTTCATAATGGCACTTTATTTCATTTCATGTTCTTATATGCAAATCAGGGGGCGTGGCTATCTCTCACATTCAGAACAGACAACAGAGCCGTGTGCAAAAAAAGGCTGGCTAAGGGACGTGAGAGTGTTGACATAATGGAAGACATCGGTGGGCTCCGAGATAGCATGCTAGCATTAGCAGATCAAATCGATCAACATGGGTTATCTGCAGATACTATTTTGACACATATTGAGGGTTTTTTGGAAATACTAGGGCTTGCGGTTCCCACTTCGGCAGTCTAGACGGCGGTCAACTCAGCCGACACTCGGATATCCGTGGTCAACTCAGCCGACACTTGAATTTTAGTGCACGTTTATGCTGACATTTACGGTATTGAGCAAGTAACCGGAATAAAAGCTATTTAATCAAATATTCTGGACAATGACTGAAGTATGTGAGTTAGTGACCAGTCTGACTACTCTTGTACAGTAAATGCAATATTTTTACTGTACATTTTTAGAGATTTCTCCAAAGGAAAAGCCCTATAATTGCAAGTTCAAAAGCACCATTTCTCAAAGTTTGGACTGCAAAAAAAACAGATTTAGCAGTAATTCCAGGCAAAGACCAATGTACCTGTGTTAAGGACCTCCTAGACTACTACCATGATGAATATCAAGCATTTTTACTGTACAGATTTTAAAATATCGGGAAAAATATATATAGGGAAAAAAATGTCCATTAAGAGCAAACAGTCCGTCAGTCCGTTACAACACGATGGGAAGGTGCCTTCAGGCAGTGGCGACTGGTGAATTTTATTGTAAAGGGGGCTAAATAAAGATTTTTTTTCACATACAAACGAAGCATTCTGGTGCATTCTGACAAAATAATAAAGACAAAATAGAACATCTTACAAAGGCAAATGGGGCCAAGGAAAATGTTTTAACTTCATTTGCCTTGTAGAATTTAGCAAGATTAAGTGCAGATACATCAATAGAAATTAGCAATTATACACAAGTTAACATTCTAACAAGTTAACAGAATGTGATTCTAAGTAGCTACTTGATCGAAAATATCCCCACCCCCCTCGCTCTCTTTGCTCAGTTACGTATGTGCGAGCCCCAAATTCTCATTGAAAATGCATTGAAGGCTCGATTTTTGAAAAAAAAGTTTTAACATGAGAGTCAACGGGAGAATGCTTGGGCAATTTTCCACGTCAATGAATTCCCCCCGGGAGAGGCGGGACTCACGGCGGGCGCACGCGACCATTTCAAACGTGACCTGAATCTGACGAATCTGAATGGACAATGACGGATAATATGTCTAGAACACTAAAAACTACTTTTGCTGTGATATAATTTGTTGAACCCTTCCCCTCTTTCTTCCAGTTGGTGGGGCGTTGCCCAAATCGCCCCTATACACCATCGGCCCCTGCCTTCAGGTCACGTGACCTGCCGGATGATGGAAACATGATGGAGACATTCAGAGAGGCGACGCTACAACAACAGAGGGACACACCTATCGACCTGCATGCTGTATGACTCAAATAAAGAAAAAAACATGTTCCAGTGACGGCTAAATGACACGAGGTCAGAGGACACACACGTTGTTCCCATTGATTAGACTACACTGTCTCCCCATGGTTTACTACTTCATGGGGGGGCGCATCGCTTTTATAATGATGAGGAGCGGTTGGTTATCAAAATATTGAACAAATACAGAATCCCTTAGTGTTCATTTCTAAACCCTCGGATTAAGGCATACGTCACTTTATTGAAGACGCTGCGCTACTTGCAGGTCGCTGTGTTGTCCCAGATCATCAATAAAGTTGTAACAACATGTAGGGCCGACCCATGGTCATGAAGACTCATTTAATGTTACATGGACTTTGCATGAGGAGCTGGAGGCGGGTTCATGTCGCTAAATACCAACTGAGATCAACTTGTACCGCGACCACCGATCTGCCGTCCTGAAAAAGATCCTTGACGACTTTACGCACCCAGCGTCAATCTGATTTGCGTCATTTGAGGCCCATCGCTGATAAACCAATAAGGTGTCTGGATGGTAAATGTTTACATTTCTCATCCAACCACAATCAAATTCACGCAATCCCAATCCGGATCCTTCTAGACAACTGTGATGAACGAGTAATTAACAAATAGTTTGGGAAGGTGGTATAGCAGGGGTTCCCAACTAGATTTGACCTGGGACCAAAATGGTGGGCACCGACAAGAGACTCTTGCACAACTGTTATGTCTGAAACCAGTAACAATTATGAAAGTGACTGAATGAATCTTTTAAATCTAAAAATGGAGGCAGCATAGATTTTGAGTATACTTGGCAGTGAAATTTGAGAAGCTGAGAAAACGTAAAATGTTTAAGCAACCATTTGCAAAGCTATTTTGAGTAAACTCAACAAAAAATGTTCAGTGCTGTTAATGGATGTTTTTCAATTTAAAATAAACACACAATTTCAAGTTCCTCCAATTTAATATTATAAGTGTTCTGAACTTAAGTACCTGAGTAGATGGCACTATCAAATGCAATATTTTAACTACTGTTAACTCAAGTATATTGGTAAGTCTGAATAATAATGTTGTTAATAATAATGTTGAGACACGATATTGAATTAAATGCAGATGGAATCACTTCTCGAAATTCAGCTACAGCCCTACCAGTTAGAAATCTAGTGTAGAAGAAAATTATTAATGACGTACACCTCAATAGGAATTATTTTGATTTGGTTAGGTGATTGTCTGATAAAGAGGGTTCTGAGGAAAGACTCTTGAATGTTGATTCTGATTTCATTAACTTCAGTTGCTGTGGGTTAGACTGGGTTTTTGGTGGTTAACTTCTCTAATGGAAGTGCAGAGAAAAGAGGTGATATCTACTTTTTGTTCTCAACCTTTGGGTTCTCATGATACTAGGTGCACACTACACGTCAGTATCCACCCATCCAGATCCATACATACATTGATGGCCAAGGCAACTAAGGATGGTGGCGCATGGAGTAATGTGATGCACTGGGAGCCATAAGGTGGGTTATTCGAATCCCGGCTGCTCCGTGCAATGCTCCCCAGGCACGCACAGACATGCCAACCCTGCCGATTTTTCCGACTCCCGAATTTCAAAGCCCCCCCCGGTCCTTTTGAATATCTCCCTAATTCTGAGGTCTCAAGGTTGGCAAGTATGGCAAAATGTAGGCCATGGCTGCCAAAGTTATAATACAATGTAGGTCGCTTTGGATAAAAGCGTCAGCTAAATGGCATGTAATGTAACTGTGAGCTGCCAAATACCCCACAGGATCCCAAACCCATTTACTCAAGCGCATTAAGACTATGATGACAGACCCTTTTGTGCAATTTCAGGTTAAATTTCTTGTCTATTCTATATGTGGACTGCAGAAGAAGCCAGGGCATTGAACTGCCGATCTCCATCACTGCATACTGCCATCTACAGCAACGTGTCAACAGGAAACTGACGCCTCTTCCTCACCCGGCTCCATAGCATGCAAACCAATGTTGGATGAGAATAAAGCGAGTTTCGGCCGACATCTTAAGCTGTTTGCTGATTGAGAAGGAATGTGCACGAAGCTTCTCAAACTCTGCTAGATGGAAACAATTGATGTAGTTTCACAATAGTCCGAAGCTTTTAAACCAAAGTGTTTAAATAATATACTGTAAAAGCTGTAGTCTGTTACATTGCTACGGTTGTTATATTGGCATTTAGTGCTTAACTTAGAAGGACAAATATTTGCATCAAAGTAATAAAGAATAACTGTTATTTCCCTTCCTCCATTCATGATAAATAAATAAATGCTGACAGTCTGCAGCCTACAGCTTGTATTTGACATGATGTAATAGTTAAAAAACAGTTTTTGTATTGTTTGTGTTACTTGCTACCTCCTGCCATTTTAAATCTACCAGTATTTTGGGAGTGAATATACAACATTTTTGTTATAGCCAGAAAATAGAAACAATATTGGACGTGATCCATACAAAACGAGGAAAGGTATTTTTTTCACAATTTGACTAATCTGATATTTTGTATAAATGATGAACACATAAATAAAAAATAACAATCTTTATAGGAAGGAATGTGTACAATATGAAAATAACAAATGCTCAATCTGTTAGTTATATATAGGCTACTTATTAAACGTAGTTTCTTGTATTTATCAATAAATTGGGTAAATTCTAAGCTAAATCAGAGAAACAGGTCTGTCCCGTTAAAGGTTGCATTTTGAGGTGGAAAACTGAATCCAATAGTATAATTTTCATTTTTCTAGCGTTTGCTTATTAAAAGCAAATACGTTCTCTTTTCATGCAGCTTGTTCGATGAAACGAAATGGAAACAGTCCCATATTTGTGTTTCTTCCTGCCAGTCTCATTGAAAACGGTCAACGAAGACAAACCCTCAACAACACACAACAAATTAACGCATTTGACTCGAAGCAGACAAAGGACTTTTGCCGCCGTGTGTTTAAAAGCTCAGATAAACCAATCAGCAGACAAACAACGCACACAAACGTGATAGCGTTTACTACAACCAATGACAACGATGTTTGTTTCTCAAGCTCTACATTCAAATGTAAATGTTTAAATCTAGCCAATCCGCCGACGGTTGGGAGGAGTTGGGGAAGTACTTCGAGCTAAGTTAGTTCGCCCCCTCAGACAGTGACAAAACAGTCGAGCTTTTGTCCTCTTTCAGTCGTTCACAAGTCGTCTAGCTGAGAACAGGTAAGGCACTCGCCATTATTGCGCTTTTGTTTAGTTATTCGAAGTCCCGGGGTTTTCAGTCAAATTTAATAGAAGTTAGTCTCCCAAGTTTGCATTTGTACCAACCAAATAGCTAACATTAAAGCCTATGGGCGAATTAAGTTGTTTGTACGTTAGCATGGCCGAAGTCGACGTTGAATATAATGCTTTCTAAAATCTGTCCAGGCGGTTGCTTTCTACTTTATCTTAGCTGCAAATGGAGACATTTCTGCCGAAGTTCATATTTGTAATCTAAGCAGTGGTATTTTGCTACTCGCGGTAACACGCAGTTCAAACGCCATTTGGTTTGGTAGCTTAGCTTGCCCCACGATGGTAGCTCCGCTTTGAAGTTAAAAATTGTTTGCTAGCCATTTGGGCTAGCGCCAGGCACATCACTTGGTTTTAATGCGGATACGTATGTATGCTAAATTGAAGCCAAAGCCGTTTGGTCGCTCCGTAGTAGTGTCCTAGATTAGCTGTTTACGCAGTTTAGGTTTAGGCGGGAAGATACAAAATGGAGTCGCGTCTTTTTGTCCCGGTGAAGCATAAATCCGATTAGAGCCTCTAAACACCCGTGGGCGTATGCACCGGTAATGCCCATCTGCAAAATACGTTTGTTTTCTATATTAACAGGCAAGTCAACAAGTTAACGTAAAGAACACGCAATGCTTAACAACCGCTCTAATAGTACGTTTTATCGTTCCGCTTTTACATACTAAGTAATGTGCTTCGTGTTTATGTGACTTTTTGTGCATCTGATGTAGATCTATCGCAGCCATGACAAAGGACCCAAATAAGCCAAGAGGAAAGACATCCTCATATGCTTACTTCGTTGCAACTTGCCGCGAAGAACACAAAAAGAAACATCCAGGTACCAGCGTAGGCTTTGCCGAGTTTTCCAAGAAATGCTCCGAGAGATGGAAGGTAAGCGGTCATTCATTCAACGAATCAAGCTATCAGCAACATAATTTGTCAAAACCATAGAACCATGTGTTTGAATTTGACCACAGAGGTGGAATTTATTATAGAATTGTACATGAGGTGATTCACTGTTTATTATGGAAATAGTATGACCTTTACAATGAAGTGGTTGTTGGTAGTGTATTTTCTAATGTTTATGGAGACTGTATTATGCTGAATTGCATCCTTTTTTAGGTACTTGTTTTGTTCTTTGTAGACTATGTCAGCCAAGGAGAAGGTGAAGTTTGAGGATTTGGCTAAGACAGACAAGGTCCGGTATGACCGGGAGATGAAAACCTACATCCCTCCTAAAGGGGCTCCAGGCAAAGGCAAGAAGAAGAAGGACCCCAATGCACCCAAAAGGCCACCGTAAGTCTTGGCGCACTGCCCATGTATGGTTTAAGACATACATTCAGTGTTCTAAAATAAAATCTTACAATTCTGCTTTTTCTCCAGGTCCGCTTTCTTTGTGTTTTGCTCCGATCACCGTCCCAGAATCAAGGAGGAGAATCCTGGCATATCCATTGGGGACATTGCAAAGAAGCTTGGAGAGCTCTGGTCTACACAGACTTCAAAAGACAAGATTCCGTATGAGGCAAGGGCCGGAAAACTGAAGGAAAAATATGAGAAGGTAACTTATCAATTTGAATAACGGTGACTTCTTCATATATACACCTCCGTACTATACTATATACTTGGAATTAAACTCATGTAAAGCGTTATGTTGGCCTTCTCAGGATGTTGCGGCATACAAAGCCAAAAGTGGCTTGGGGAAGAGTGATGCTGGCAAGAAGAGTGGACCAGGCAGGCCCGCTGCCAAGAAAGCACAGCCAGTTGATGATGATGATGACGACGACGATGATGAGGACGACGATGATGATGATGACGATGACGATGATGAGGACTAAGTGGCTTATTTAAAGGATGTGAATTTTGCATTGCATTTTTCAAATCGGATTTTGTGTGGATAATTCAAATGGCATAGCCTGCTGTCCCTGTTGGTCTGCCTCTGTAGGATACCAGACCTGTATTCATTTCATGTTCAGGGATTTAGTTTTCTTTTGTAATTTAGTCCCTTTTTACTTTAACTTTTGTTTACACATCAAAGACCCTCATTGATTCTTTAAGCGCCAACTAGACATGAATTTCCTGTGGCCATGTACAAGTGGTACAATCAGCATTTTTTTTTTAAGTATTTCTCGAAGCACTGCTTATGTTTTTGTTTAGTGGTGTGGTTTCTTCACTGTCATTTTACTACCAGGAGTTATCTGTAGTTTGATTAAAAATGTTTGAAGCCATTTTTAATATGGAGCTTTGAAAACATGTAGAATTTTTTTTTGTAATAAAATTTTGTATATTAACAGTGTTCACTCTTTTAATCAGTTTGCGTGCATTTCTTAAATGACATTTTCTCTTTATGTTATATGTAGTGTTCCTTAGCCACAAGTATTGAGTACAAAGCATAGGTTTGTATGAATATTCACCAGGCCTATGACTTGACTTCTATTCAGTGTATGGAAAGGTGTAGTCTGTTTATGGTTCAGTAATTTGATACCCCTTCACTGTTTGAGCCTAAAAAGAAAAACATTAATAGATTTATTCCTGATATCTTGGAAAGGGCTGGATTTGACTGAACATTTACTCAAGTACATGGATAAGTACTACGTTACGGTACTTACATTTTTCCCTTCCCTGCTATTAAACTCTTACTAAGTCAAATATTAATATTTTGAGGCAGAATGAGCTGCTAAAACGATTCAATGTTCAGTGAAGATAAATATTCCTCTTAATTCAGTTTATTATGAAAGCAGAGGCAACACAATTGGGCTTTGAAGAAAAATATCAATCTTTCGTAATTGTAGTACAGTACATTCAATATGAGAAACAGACCATCGGTTCTTGTTTAAATAAAAACCTTGTTTTACAAAAATACATTACAGAATGACGTGTGATAAACTGCTGAATACCGTATACCTCATATCGGTTGCTCAAACATGTAGAGTCTGGAGAGGCCTTGAAGTACTCCCCCTAGCACCTTAATTATATTGTACATATCAATAAATGTTTATACTTAGTTTTTGTGCTTTATTTTGTTGTCTTCATATTTTTTTATATTTCTGTCTGCTTCTACTTACTAGTTTACTCATTTCAATGCACAACTAAGAAAGAAATCCAAATAAATGGATAATTCAGATCCATGCAGCAGGTTTTAGCGCAGGAAAATGAATCACACATCCTGTCGGAGTCATGACGACAGTCTGCGCTTCTGGGTTCACGCAGAAGGAAGTCTTACTGACACTCCAGGCAACCAATAGCTGATCAAGTTGATTATTCCCGCCGACCAATCATTGCCGTGGTTCCGACCCACCGAAACGACGACAGTGAGTAGGGCGCATTTCAGAACCTGGGAGCTATCCATTGTGCACGAGCCAGTTGAAAAGAGGTAGACGGTAGGAATATTTATATTAGCTGATACACATAAATGACGATGACATGCCAAAAGAATGTGACATATCTTTGAATGCGCGTTTCATTCTCGCGCTCAGTGGTGTCCAGACGTTCCAACGTTCTATCTCCGACACTCAGGTGCTTCCAAACGGATTAGTTTGTGCTGTTGAAACCTGTTGACGCCGTCCACACACTAAGGAGGAACACGCAAAGACATATTCGTTTGCATGGAGGAATGTAACGTTTGCTAACGTTGGCATATTGCTGTAAAGCTGGTTCAGGCGATTGTAAACTGTTATCGTGTCTGAAACGAGGGATCTGTGATAATAATAGTTCCATGCTCATTGAATGAGTGAAATGTCTCTGCTAGTAGTTGACCTGCATGTGAAATCCAGGTCCATGGGGTTAAACATAACGCAAAACGAGGCGGCATGTAGTAGAAACAGCTTTTCCATGGTGACGTTGGTGTGTAACACAACATTCAGTGTTGATACTGGATGATCCAGAATGTGTTCTACAGAGATAACTATATTATGGCTAACGATGACTACCTAATGAGCAAGACAGCACCATGTCTTATCGTAAGTATGGGCAATTTAAAGAGACAGCTCAATTCTTTTACAATTGCTTCATTTCCATTAATACTGCACCTTTAAACACGTTTGTTCTGTTTTGCTTGGTGACTGAGCTAATACTGTATAGAGAATACTATATTTCAAAGATGATAGGTCACTGTTGGCCTTCTGGCAGTGAATCTCGTTTGAAGACCCTTCTCTGTGGCAGACAGTAATTCATATCATTGTCAAAACTGTATTCCATTTAGATGAGCCAGGTCCAGGTTCTTGGTATATTGGCTAACTTAACAGGATTTATGAGCAACACACAGACACCAACAGACACAGACACCAATGTTATCTCTAATACACACCATGTAGCCAGCGGACTTCGCTAACTCGGCAGGTTTTCCGGCTCGATACGGCCAGATGTTAGCCAGATTTGTCCCATTTCATTTTGCCATATCTGGTCCAGATGTAGCTGTTACGACATGGACCTATTCTGGCTGAGACATGGCCACCGGATTTATCGGCAACAGGCACTAAAACAGGTTCTGGCCCGTTGATGGCTGCCATACCTGAGCCAAATCTGGCATAATAGCAATCATCTTATCCTCTTAAACTTGAAATCTGTGTACTATTGTGAGTGTTACTACAGTAAATCTGACTACTGGAATCAAATCAAAATCCATAATTCTTCACAAATAATAGTAAAAATGCAATATAAATGCATTGTACTTGTTTTATCAGTAAATAACATTCACACAGCTTCCACAATTCAGGGTTAAGTGTCTTGCCCGAGGACACATCTACATGGACACTACCAGTGCCGGGGATCGAACAATTAACCCTTGAAAGAGAATCCTGCTCTCCACTGAGCCACATTCACCACCAGGAAAAGATGACTACGTTTTTAGCTAACATTTGGTCTTTAGACTTTGTTTAACATACATACATTGTATGTCGCCAGAGACACTGAGAATGTGATCATCTGTTTGCAAAAAACGTGCGCATTGATGCCATCTGCGAACGATGCTTGAATGTCTACAAAATGTAAGCCACACAAAAAAATTGAAGAGAATATAGAAAAACACATTAGTTATCACTAAAAACTGCGCAAAAGTGAAATCCTTGGACTTGTAGAGAAGACTTAAATATAACATAATTGCATCTGCATGTGTTGTGTGTCTCTAGGTGATAATGGCCAAGGTGAAGCAGGTAGGCTTACTGGCAGCAGGCTGCCAACCTTGGAACAAAGATGTGTGTGCTGCTAGTGGGGACCGCTTCGCCTACTGTGCTACTTTGGCTATATACATCTACCAGGTGAAGTACTTGTGCGTATATGTGTTAATAAAGGGTGGACAACTATTGAAATCTAAGATTTCATTATGTGAGCATACTTCTAAAACCTCATAGGAGAGGTAAGCTTAATGTAGTGTTTCCCAAACTGGGGGGTTGGGAGGGGGGGGGGGGGGCGCAACTTCATCACAGACCCACACACACAGGCACATAGACACACATTGGTAAAACAATATCAAATAAAATGATAACAAATACAATTAGATAAGATTAGCAAGATAGGTAAATCATATGGTTCCATCTAAAATATAAAAATGAAAGAAAACTAAATTAACCACGCCCCCAGCTCATGTTACAGACGACTAGAGAGAGAGAAACATATGTAAAAAGGAAGATGAAAGTATATGATAAATTGCCAAAATTGACAGATGGGTGAAGATAGTCTGTTCCAGCCGTAACAGTCAACGTCACCACCACAACAACGGCACAAAAAAAAATATGAAAATATAACAAGGCATGAATATCCCTGGGCTTTGCAAGCACTATGGTCGGCCAAGAAGAGGGACCCCAGTGAGCAAGGCCGTAACCATGGATTTAGACATTTGGGGGGGTCCAAATGAATATCCTTACCCATCATTTTTGTTTGTTAAGTGTATTGTCTACAATTCTATATTTATATATGAACATTTGCACATTTGCACAGCTGAGCAAAATGGCACAATTTGAAGAACGGCGACTGATGTTCATGAGCTATCATTTAATATTCTGCTTTTATGAGGCTACTCATTTTATTTGCTTACACATTTACCTTGGGAACAAGTTACTTACTGTCTGAGTAAAAACACTTATGCTTAGCTGCTGGTCCAGTTTTCTCTGCTTTTTAGGTAACCTTAAATCCTCCATTACTCTACTAACGTTAAAAAACAGAAATAAATTGAAAATCCATTGACAGGGTTCATAAAAGGAGATTTGACATATTTTCTGCTGTATATTGGGGGGGCAGATTGGTGAGGGGAGGACACGACCCCTCCAAAGAATACGCCCTTGCCAGTAAGTGTCTACCGGAGGCAGACAAAATAAAGCTCACTAAACTGACAAGAAACTGATCATGTTTAATGAATCAATCTTTAACATCTTTAAACATTGGTAACCATAGTTTTAAGGCAGTGGCAAACTGGGAGGTGGGACTCTCAGGGGGGTGCGGTGGGCCGACAAAGTTGAAATATTTCAACTTTCGCTTTTGCTGCCTTTGGGCATTTGACGCAATTTAGCCCAAAACTGCGTCAAATTTGTCACAAACTTGATGCAAGAAACCCGGTTACCACCAACTAGAGCAGAACGGTTACTTTCTTCTTACTTTGTTCTTCTTATTTCATGTCATGCTCTTTGTCTCCCTGTGTAGTTGGATCAGCAGTACAATGAATTTAAGTTGAGATCCATCATGTCAGAACACAAGAAGACCATAACAGCTATCAGCTGGTGTCCTGACAACCCTGATCTATTTGCGTCAGCATCAGCTGATAACTTGCTCATCGTGTGGAACGTAGCAGAACAGAAGACTGTTGCCAGATTGGACAATACCAAAGGTATTGATGGTTCATACCAGGTTTTATTGCCACACAAGATTGTGTCAACATATTTGATATACACTACCAATTTGGGTCTCTCTGTAATAACTGTAATAATCATATAAATATTGTGTTCATATATAGTGTCTTTCTGTGCTAAAATGACCTCCCCCCCTGACAGTTTTGGAAACTTTTATCTATCTATTGTAGTCCATCTGAGATATGACAAAAAATATACTTCTGGGACCTGCGGGAACCCCGGTTGACAGGCTAAGGGACAACGACAATATTCACTGTTGCGTAAAGCAGTGGTTCTCAACTGGTCTGGCTCCAGGACCCACCATCACCCCTTAATGACAAGCCTCGACCCAAATCGAGGAACATTCTCAACTTCTCAAATTTTTACAAAATCAAGTTCATAAGCTGAATTTTATATTTTATATTCAGGATGTTTAATTATCCTAAAAACCCAAAGTCTCCCCCATATCAGAATGGTTTGACCCAACCTGGCACACGCTGCTGAAAACATGGACGAGCCAGCAAAAATAACGACACTCCGTTGCATTAAAAAAGTCCCTTCAAAATAAAATCACAGGATGAATTTTTTGGTGATTTTTTTTTTTTAATTCTAATTTTTATTTTCCCATGCAAAGGCCCGGGACCCATTAAAAACGGTGGGTCGCGACCCACCAGTTGAGAATCACTGGCGTAAAGTATCACAGCCTCTCTTCTTTTTCAGGTGTTCCTGCATCAGTAAGTTGGTGCTGGAACTTTTCTGACGGAGTGGCGTTTGTTTCCCAACGTGGCCCGCTGTATATCTGGGTATATGGAGGTACTGACCCTGGGGTCACAGTGCATAAAGAAGCCCACTCCTTCCTATCTGATATCTGCCTCTTCAGATGGCACCCCACCAAGAAAGAAAAACTTGTGTTTGGACACACAGATGGAAGTTTGTCTGTTTTTCAGCCAGGTACCTACTGTATCTTTTGATTAAAACCCATTCTCTCTAATCTTTTCTCACCAAAGCGACGATGGTGCATGGATTAGCGAGCGTCCTCTGGCAACCAAAGGATTAGTGGTTTGACCCTCTGCAATGACATGTCCTGTGGCAAGACACCTAAACCCCAACTACTCCTAATTGTGTGGGATCGGTAAAAATGCAGAGAATTGTAAATTTCCCCATTGTGGGACTAATTCAAATCAATTCAATTAATTTGATTTTGTAGAACCCAAAATCTTAAATTACAAATTTGCCCCACAGACTGAATGCAGAAGCTGGTTTCACAAAAAAGGGGCTTGATAGCTGAAGGCTCTGGTTCCCATCCTACTTTTTAAGACTCTAGGAACACCAAGTAACTCAGTATTTATGGCGCGCAGCTTTCTAGTAGGGCAATATGGTATTATTCGCTCCTTAAGATAAAACAGCACTTGACCAGCTGGTGCCTTGTAGGTACAATTGAGTATCATCTGCATTTCAATGGAAGTTTATTCTGGGTTTTCTGAAAACATTGCCTAAAGAAGGCATATACAGGGTAAATAAATTCGGTCCAAGCACCTTGTGGGGGCTCTGTGACCAACATTGGTGGTCATCCACGATTCCCCGTTCACAGACACTAACTGGTATTGATCTGATAATATATATAGAGCCTAACTATAACATAAACCGTAGGTGTGAATTTTTAAAAGTTTTAATTTACCACAAGAAACACATCAATATATATCTGTTCAATTGGTCAGCACGCTAAGACATTATTTCTTAGCATGTATGAGATTAAAGGTTTCTCAAGATTCCCTAGGAAGGTGTGTAAATGACATTTTCCTCACTTTGAGTCTTGCGGCACATGGGTATTTCCATACAGATCACTATAGTTATAATCTCCCTGCTACAGAATGTCACTGTTGTTTTGTTCGAATATATTTTATGAGTGAACTCTTGGCTGCCCAGTGAAATTATTTTCATCATTACCAGCATAGAGTTTGCCCTACAATCATTTTGTCCTTTATAATGTTATTCAAAAGTGTTTTTCAGTAAACACACATTTTCATTATTCTGTCTGTCCTCTTGTTTAGGGAGTAAAGGCCAAAAGCATGTGTTGCGTCCAGAGTCGTTAGAAGGGACAGATGAAGAGGACCCAGTCAGTGCTCTCGAATGGGACCCTTTGTCAACTGACTACTTATTGGGTGGGTCAAGTGTGATTTAAATTAATAAAATAAATGAGAAACAGGACGTCAAGATACAGAATAGAATACTGAAGTAGATTTTGAAGTTGCTTTTATCCTACAGTTCAACTTTCTGTCTTTTCTAAGAAATCACAATATAGTACTATACATTAAAAAAACACATAACTGTGTCTATTCATTTACTGAGTATCACACAAAACTCAGTGATCATAATTGCAACCAGAGAAGCATGATGAAAATATTATTTATTTCACAGTGTCTAACCTTCATAATGGCATCAGGCTGGTGGACAGCGAGGCCTTGGCTTGTATCACCGTCTTCTGCTTCCCCTCAGCTGCTGCATCAGTTCAGTGTTTGGCCTGGGTCCCCTCAGCACCAGGCATGTTCATCACTGGAGGTAAAGACTATGCATTTCTGTCTAGGACCTGTGTATAATCTGGGTTCCCTTCTGCTTTCATGTGTTTACTACTACAGTTTTGATTTGCCTTTCAACAAGCTGGTATCACTGTCAAGATTAGGGTTGGGTATCGTTTGAATTTGAACGATTCCGATTCTGATTCCGATTCCTGGTTTCGATTCCGGTTCCCAGCGATTCTCGATTCCGATTCTTTTAAGAGGCAGGGTCAAAAAAGTTTAAGTTTAAGATATTTTAAATAAGCTAGCTAACCAAGGGTCTTTCTGAAGGAAATAGTCTCCATCAATGTCAACTTTTTGTTAACTTTACTATGAATTTCAGGGCTGTTTTCAACTACAATATAAATATAAAACTATGAACTTGAATATTGTATAAACATAAATTATGAATATATTTTAACACGGGTACACTTTCCTCAAGAGAGCTTTATTTTTGAAACCTCACAAAAACACATTTCCACATGATGATACTGCAGGTACTTAAACGTTACCTTGCTCCCACTGATGGACCCTTGGAGCCAGAGGAGGAGGCAGCGGAGGACGGTCGGTGCAGCGCGTCACAGACGGGGCACACATAGGGGGCCAACTCTCCCAACCTCAAATCAGGGACACTTTCGCTGACGGGGGGGGGGTGCTAGCGGTCGACGCGGGGAGTGCTAGCACAATCTTTTCATTGCAGTGCCAGCCTCACTGCTCATTTTAACAGATAGGACAGCTCCGCTCGGGCCACCCGGCACCCGCGCGCACACTGGTCTGATTCGTCACAACTTCACGACAACCGGGAGTTTTTTGCCGAGTTTTCGGTTTGTTTCGAAAAGTGTAACCACACTTTGGACCGCCGACGGACGCTACCCATGTTCGATCGCGCTGTTATGCTAACACTTCCGGTGGACGCTTCTTCGTTGGTGTTCAGCGGTTTCTATTTCCGGTCGGCGCCGGCGGACTGAGAATCGAAACTAGGAATCGAATTTTAAACTTTTGAACGATACCGGGTAAATCGCAAAGCTAGTCCCGATTCCAATCGATTCTCTATTCTCGATACCCAACCCTAGTCAAGATGCATCGTAAAGTAACACATGGCTTGTTAAAACATGAGTAATACTTTAATACAGTAAATTACATTAAGTCGACTTGAAAGTCGTCTGGTATTATGCAACCATAAGATAGTTGATGAACTATAATAATAGAACCATGCAATATGGGATGGCCCATTTATAGACCAGTACAAATAAATTCAACACATTTGCAGCATGAGAGAGACCTTTGAAATTAAGTAAATTATCTCTTTCTGTATGTCAGACTCCCAGGTTGGAGTCTTGAGGGTATGGAATGTGTCTCGCTCCACTCCTTTGGACAGCTTTAAACTGAAAAAGACTGGATTTCATGCTTTGCATGTCTTAAACTCCCCGCTTGCTAAGAAAGGTAGGTACATTTTGGACAAAAACTGTGAATATACAAAAGTGGTATAAACCGGAAAATCCATTTACCACAGCTTTTATCGTAAGTATGGTTGGTATCAAAATATTTTGCCAAATTACATTATTACAAATATAAATGTAGTGGCCATTCGTCCTTGTGATCAATAAAGAACTTTGGTCAAAGGGCCACTGATGCACCACTGGTTCGTTCCTTTTGTGCAGCGAGAGGCCTTCCTTTTGTTTGATATTTATTTTCAACACTGGCCAACACACACATGAACATTTAAGACATTTAAACTATTTAAGAATAAATAAATAAATACTAACTGCTAAATATTAGCTCCCACAATAAAGGTTTACACTAAATCCACCATCTTCTGATTTGTTCTCTGCTATCAAAGCACAACAGATGATATTGAGAATCTCATAATATATTTTCTTAAATAAACTCAGAGTGGGAATAAAGCAGTACCGTATTTTCACGACTATATAAGGCGCACTTAAAATCATTTTTTTTTCTCATAAAACGACAGTGCGCCTTATAATCCGGAGCGCCGTATATATGGATCAATTGGTTGATCCATACTGGTTAACGAGGATCCATTGGAGGGAAAGTCTGGTGCCAGCAGCCGCGGTAATTCCAGCTCCAACGGCGTATATTAAAGCTCGTAGTTGGATCTCGGGATCGAGCTGACGGTCCGCCGCGAGGCGCCACCGTCTGTTCCAGCGCTGCCTCTCGGTGCAAGATGCACGAAAGCATTTGCCAAGAATGTTTTCATTAATCAAGAACGAAAGTTGGAGGTTCAGAGATATTGTTAATATTCACAACGTTTGAACAACGTTACCATGGGAGTGAACGCTTAATAACGATTTAGCACAGCCCGATCTAGTGGATGCATAATGCAACCCCAGTCAAACGTTTTACTGCAGTATCTTCTATTCTATGCGCCTTATAATCCGGTGCGCCCTATATAGGAAAATTGTTCTAAAATAGGCGATTCATTGAAGGTGCGTCTTATAATCCAGTGCGCCTTATAGTCGCGAAAATACGGTAATTTGAACAATGAGTAAACACTTTCTCCTTTTTAATATGGCTTCACTTGATCTGATCAACAGTACCCTGATTATCAAAATCTTTAGAATAACACAACCTATAATTTCTTATAGCTCAGAGTTCCTGTTCTCCCAGTAAAGGTCACCACATCAGTTCCACCAGTGAGGCTGTACCTCCTCCAACCTTGACGCAGAACTGGTCCTTCTCTCTCCCTCCTGGCCATGCTGTGTGCTGTTTTATGGATGGAGGAGTGGGACTCTATGACATGGGTGCCAAGAAATGGGACTTTCTACGGGACTTGGTATTCTATAACATTCTTTGTAAAGTCACAAACTTACTCATGAAAACATATGACAAGGCTTGTACTGGGATGTTTACTTTAATATTATTTCCAGGGTCATGTTGAGACTATTTTTGACTGTAAATTTAAGCCAGATGACCACAACCTACTGGCCACAGCCAGTTTTGATGGAACCATCAAAATCTGGGACACAGACACACTAACAGCGGTTTACACCTCCCCCGGCAATGAAGGAGTGGTCTATTCCCTGTCTTGGGCTCCAGGTATTTTAGCTATTTTTCTACACATGCAAACACATGTATGCACACAGCCAACACAATATTTGTATTGTTTTCTCCACATTACACAAACAGCACAAACTAAACAAAACAAGGTACATCAGAAGGTACATATACATAAATATTTCAAATAGAAATATCAGTGGCATGACTTTGTTGGGCGTTACTGACTGTTTCTCAGCGGAGACAAGAAATAAAAATAGCAGCAGAAGGTGGCTGATATGTGCATGCACAGGTAGATACATTACGCCCGAGGGGTTGCAACAAAATCTTCTCAGGAACTACATAAATGAGCTCCTTCATTCTTTCAGCTATACATGTTTCTCTAGGACGAGGCATTGTAGCAGTCCCTTTATCCAACTTTGTTTGTTCAGCCTTTGAACGTATTTCCAAGCCATTGCAATCAACCGTCGATATGACCGTCGATATAACTGTGGTGAAAAACACTGAGTTTTGGACAAAATGGAAATTGTGGTTTGATGCAGACAGATATAATTGTAATAATCTTCTTTTCCTTTGCACAATATTTATGTCATGAATGAAATGCAGAGGAGAAAAATTAAAGTAAGATCGTCTTTGTCCACAGTAAATCCTCGGAAATAATTAGAAATGAGCTTTCTTCTCATATTCACATCCTTGCACCGCGGCCCCATGACCTTCCCTCTCCGCTAGCACCCAGGGGGCATCCTTACCAAATGCCCAAACCACCACAAATTGCTCCTTTCCACGCTAAGGAGCAGCAGATCTATTCCGAGGTCCTTACGGATGACTGAGTTTCTCACCCATCTCCAAGGGGGATGCCAGCTACCGCGCTGAGGAAACCCATTTCCAGTACCTTGGAGTAGACTTTACCAGAGAGGCTGAGTAGTGTGATTCCACTTAGTTGCAGTCAACAGAGTCCCATCCTTACTGTACAGAGCTTGGATGATACACTTTGGTGCCAACCATAAGTCTTTTTTTTTATAGCTACTCTGAACTCCGAACTCAAACGACTAGCGCAGAAGTCCAATAATAAACGACAGCTCAGGTTCATATCAGGGAGGCTATTCATCCCAATCACGACTCGGCAGTTATCTCCTTTGTAGCCCACGTGTGCATTCCCCAGTAGGACTATGGAGTCCCCTACTGGAGCCCCAAGCAGGACTCCATTAAGGGCCCCCAAAAAGGCTGAATGCTCTGCTGATGCATATGGACCGACATACAGTCAGAGTCCCCCCCCACACACACCCATAACTGAATGCGCCTGGGCCTGACTTGAACCCGTGGTTTACTGAATCATGGTTTTCACTAAAACGGATTAGCTAAAATAATTAGATCCTCTTAAGAAGTTTTGAGGGAAAGTTTATCTGGTTCAATGCATGAACTCTTTGCAACCTCAAAGAACAATATATTTACATTAACATTAGGTGATCCAAGCAATAAAACACACATAAACAAAACCAAAGCAACCGGCCGAAAAAATTGTCAGGTCATTTTGTGAAAATTGATGACTTTGTGTGTCTTTTGAAGGAGACCTGAACTGCATTGCAGGCGCAACATCTCGAAATGGAGCTTTCATCTGGGACGTCCGGAAAGGAAAGATCATCACTCGCTTTAATGAGGTTTCTTTGACTTCAGTTCAGTTGAAAATTACTTTGCAAAAAAATCTGTGTATCACATATGAATATCATCAGTTTATCACATGGTTTAATAGGAATGACAATGCTGTCTCCCCCTTTTATTCTGGCTGGAAACTGTAAAAAATGTATTAAAATTGTGATACTTTGCTTTTATAAATGATTACTCTCTCCTTGCCAACCCCTTTGCGAAACATCTGACTCCAACTTATTCAAAATTATCAAAATGATGAATGGTGATTTATATCACCATTAACGACCTCTCCGTCCTCTTCTAGCATGGTAAGAATGGTATATTCTGTATATCATGGAGCCATAAGGATTCTAAGAGGATTGCTACTTGTAGTGGAGATGGATTCTGGTCAGTCCTCATTTTCCCTGATACCTATATTCTGACAATACAAAATTACAATATTTGCCTCATGAAAGTCTTGTTGTGTTGATGTTTTTCCCTTTTTTACAGCATCATCCGGACCATTGATGGTAAAATCCTCCATAAGTACAAACATCCTGCTGCTGTGTTTGGTTGTGATTGGAGCCAGAACAACAAGTAGGATATTAATCCACCACCTTTGTCATTGGGGTGGTCAATATAGAGAGTCAGATACTTCTTTCACTTATTTCAAAAATTAAAATAAAACTGGGCTTGAGAGACAAACTTCTTATTAACATAAACCGCATATTGCAACATAATTACATGATACTGCTAGATAAACCCCAAGAAAAACAGAAAAATAAAAATAAATAAAGTTGCGAGCAGCAATGAACAGGCCTTTGCCTCCCCTTGCATGTAGGGGGGCAGGCTGCTGAAAAAACCCCAATTAGTCGCTATGAATTAATTTTAAAATGTGTCATTAATTAGTTTTTTGTAATCTACTGACAGCCCTAATTAAAATCATATGAAGTAACTACATCTTTAACTTTAAATGTGTCTGCCAAGATTATTTAGGTTTATAGCCTATTTAGTTCGTCAAAAGCACCTGCTCATAATAGATCTTAAAAGATCTTAATACATTTTAATTACCAAGGCCTCGGGATTGTTCTGTCAAAATTTAAAGCTGCTCTGACAAAGTCCCAGGGAGGGACTATTGATTTCAGAGCATGGTCCCAAGGGACTTTTTTTGTCCCTCTGTTGTACATTTTATTCCAAAATGTCATACATGGAGGTCAAACAGGCCGCTGGGCTGCTTTGTTGAAAACTGACAGGGTGCGCTTTGGAGGCATACCACTTACGAACCAAAGATCTTTACTGTCATCACGTAGAACACATGACAAAATAACTTTTGTGAAGAAATTTCAAGGGGGCGAAAGTGTCAAATTTGATAATATCAAAATTTTCCATGTTTCTGATACACACGCCATATTTGCGGGAGTTTTTGAATATAGGAAAGGCCTCAGGCCTCAGGCCATTGAAGTGAACAATAATCTTTTGGAAAACAATTAATAGTGTTATGACGTCTGGTCTCCCCTTTTCTCTTCTAGAGATATGATAGCAACAGGCTGTGAGGATAAAAATGTTCGTGTGTACTACTTGGCCACCAGCTCCGATCAGCCACTGAAGGTTTTCACTGGGCACTTAGCGAAAGTATTTCATGTCCGCTGGTCTCCACTTAGAGAGGGAATACTCTGCTCTGGATCGGATGATGGGTGAGTGCAGACACCATTGCTAATAAACATATTCAACAGACATATTTGTGGATGAAATAGACATTTCATCGGGGATATGTGCTTCTCTGCAAATTACATGGTACAAAGACAAGAAAGAGTAAGCAAATATGAAAAGAATAATGCATACATAACACACATGAGTAAATATGTAGACTGCAAAATGTAGATATGTATTGAAAGGAAAATATGTCATTTGTGTCCTTTTTGAAACGCTAAATCAGTGGTCCCCAACCCCCGGGCCCTGGACCGTTACTGGTCTGCGGAATATACTGTGTGTTAATATAAGACCATTGCCATTCCGTGATTGTGTCATCCACAAACAGCCAAATCTGACCGTCGTTTTTAAACTATTGACTTTTCTTTTACAGGGACTTAATTTAAACAGCAAACTTTTTTTATTATTCCAGAAGTATATTAGTTGCTGAACAGACCTTTTTCTGTTGGTAAACACAGTTTTAGGATTGATCTTTTATAACTCAAAATCACTATTTTTCTGCATTTTATATGGAAAAAACAGGCAGTAGGCCTTTAAGTAATCATTTGAAATGAATGCAAAAATAAACCTCAGTCTGTGTCTCTGTCTGCGCAGCACTGTTCGTATATGGGACTACACACAGGATGCGTGTATCAATGTGTTGAGTGGTCATGCAGCTCCTGTCAGAGGCTTGATGTGGAACACAGAGGTTCCTTACCTCCTCATTTCAGGTAAAATACTATTTTTGATTTTCTAGTTGCCAAGAGAAAGTGACATGTGGGTGATGGAGGGTTTGAGGTTTATACTTGGAGTGCAAATAGAGAATTGTGCACAGGTAAGCAGGAAGCGAGTAGCTCTTCTGTCAAGAAACCTCTTGGTAAGATTTTTGTCACCATTAACAGAGGAAATCAAAGCAGGGTACAGGTCTGAAATTCTTCAATAGAGCTAACATTGTTTATTCACCACTCTAACAAGTAGTAAGCAACAAGTAGTTGATTAATAAAAATGATTTATTAGTTTTTAAGTGATGGTAAAAAAAACATTGCTATTTAGTATCTTCCAGTAGCAATTACAGTCCATCCATCCATCCATCTTCAACTGTTTATAGTAGGGTCACGGGGGCAACAGCTCCAACAGGGGACCCCAAACTTCCCTTTGCTGGGCCACATCTACCAGCTCTGACTGGGGGATCCCAAGGCGTTCCTAGGCCAGTGCAGAGATATAATCTCTCCACCTAGTCCTGGGTCTTCCCCAGGGACCTCTTCCCAGCTGGAAGAAGGGAGGCGTCCAGGGGGCATCCTTACCAGATGCCTAAACCACCTCCACTGGTCCCTTTCAACGCAAAGGAGCAGCGGCTTTACTCCAAGCTCCTCGCGAATGGCTGAGCTTCTCACCAATCTTTAAGGGAGATGCCAGCCACTCTCCTGAGGAAACCCATTTCGGCCGCTTGTAGCCATGACCTAGTTCTTTCGGTCATGACTAGGGTTGGGTATCGAGAATCGAGAATCGGTTGGAATCGGAACTAGCTTTGCGATTTACCCGGTATCGTTCAAAAGTTTAAAATTCGATTCCTAGTTTCGATTCTCAGTCCGCCGGCGCCGACCGGAAATAGAAACCGCTGAACACCAACGAAGAAGCGTCTACCGGAAGTGTTGGCGTAACAGCGCGATCGAACATGTATAGCGTGCGTCGGCGGTCCAAAGTGTGGTTACACTTCTCGAAACAAACCGAAAACTCTGCAAAAAACTCCCGGTTGTTGTGAATTTGTGACGCATCAGACCAGTGCGCGCGGGTGCCGGGAGGTCATGTTAAAATGAGCAGTGAGGCTGGCGTTGCAAAAAAAAAAAAAAGTATGTGCTAGCACTCCCCGCGTCGACCGCCAGCAGCCCCTCGTCAGCGAAAGTGTCCCTGATTTGAGGTTGGGAGAGTTCCCCCCCTTCCGTGTGCCCCGTGTTTGACGCGCTGCCTCTTCCTCTGATTCCAAGGGTTCGTCCATCAGTGGGAGCAAGGTAACCTTTAAGTACCTGCAGTATCATACACTCACGTGTAAATGTGTTTTTGTGAGGTTTCAAAAATAAAGCTCTCTGGAGGAAAGTGTACCCCTGTTAAAATATATTCATAATTTATAATGTTTATACAATATTCAAGTTCATAGTTTGAAATTTATATTGTAGTTGAAAACAATAGTAGTTAGAAATTCATAGTAAAGTTAATAAAAAGTTCATAGAATTAACATTGATGGAGAAGGTCAGACTATTTCCTTCAGAAAGACCCTTGGTTAGCTAGCTCATTTAAAATATCTTAAACTTAAACTTTTTTGACCCTGCCTCTTAAAAGAACCGGAATCGAAACCAGGAATCGGAATCGGAATCGCTCACATTCAAACGATACCCAACCCTAGTCATGACCCATCCTTCATGACCATAGGTAAGGGTAGGAATGAAGATTGACCGGTGGATCGAGAGCTTTGCCTTTCGGCTCAGCTCTCTTTTTGTCACAACGGTGCAGTAAAGCGAGTGCAATACCGCTCTTCTGCTCTGATTATCCGGCCAAGCTCACACTCCATCTTCCCCTCATTCATGAACAAGATCCAGGTACAGGTACTTAAACTACTTCACTTGGGGTAAGGACACATTCCCTACCCGGAGTAGGCAATCCATTGGTTTCCCGCTGAGAACCATGGCCTCAGATTTGGAGGTGCTAATCCTCATCCCAACCGCTTCACACTCGGCTGCGAACGCCTCCAGTGAGAGTTGGAGGCCGCACAGCTCTCGCTTTGGGCGTACAGTGATTGGATGGCCCCAAGTAAGGACCCCCTCACCCCGTACTCCCACAGCACCTCCCACATTTTCTCTCAGGGGACCCAATCATACGCCTTCTCCGGGTCCACAAAACACATGTAGACTGGATGAGCATACTCCCCCCAGTTACATTACAGTAATTACAGTAATGTCAGCATATACATGATTCATCTGCAATAGTGTTTTTCAGAGTTCAGCTACTATGGTATGAGTTAAGACGCTTACTATGTTACCCCTCTTTCTGAAACTGAAAAAATTCTCTCTCATCCAAGGGTTAACTATCGTCTCTTGGTTACGTATGTAACCTTCGTTCCCTGATGGGAACGAGGCGCTGCGTAAAAACGCTGTGGGAACGCCGCTGTGGGAACACCTCTGCGTGACCGCGTCATGAAGCACGTGTCAAATCTAACCAATGGCGAGCTGGCGGGGGACGCCGGGACCAGGGCGCTATAAAGGGACCCGAAGGGCAGGACCATTCATCTCTGAAAGGCCGAATCGAGTGCCACGGGCAGGCCGGGAGTATGGCAGAACGTTTACGCAGCGTCTCGTTCCCTTCAGGGAACGAAGGTTACATACGTAACCGAGAGACGTTCCCTCTCAGGGAACTCGTGCTGCGTAAAAACGCTGTGGGAACCCAATACCCACTCACCATATGAGCAAGTGACCGCGGTGTGAAGTTTTTAAGACGCACATTCAGACGAGAGCACCTGTGCTCAAGGCGAGGGTAAAGGTCCGCGACAGGAGGGCTTCTGCAGCCGCCATACCCCAGGTAGAATGGGCCCGGACAGCCAAAGTGCGGGCTGGCCGGCCGATTCATACGCAAGTGTGATGGCCTTAACCACCAACTTGCTGCGGCTCTGTTATTACGCCTGGTCCGACGTCAGGAACTGGGGAACAGGGTGCCACAAAGGAAGAGAGATGCCTAGACAGCAGACGGGGATAAACCTGTGGGAAATGCAGCAGGAACTCCAGTACTGAACCGACCGGGCAGTTAGCTGGGTCCGCAGTCGTTCCCACACCAAGTGGGACCATTTACCGGTATACGCCCTCCTAGTGGTGGGGGCTCTGGAGTGGAAGGTGGTCTCCAAGACCTCAGTCGGGAGACCGGACCTTAAAGTTTGGGAACCGCTGGTCTACAATTACAAAGTGAAATAAAATGTGAATAGTTATTTCGCGAAATAGAGAATTCTCCGAGTTCCTAAGTCAAAGGCGACTTATCAAAGCTGCTGCCGGAAAAATCGAACTGTTCTTCTCCCGGTTTGATGAATTGAAGAGGTTGTCCTCTTGGTGTATTTGAATGTCATTGGCTCCTTCAATGTATCTCCTCTTGGTTCAGCCTTTTCACATCCAGGTGTGAACTGCCACGTGTGACTCCCTCTCTGGCCCTTCTCTCCCTCACATTCCAATGCATTCTATGTAAAAACATTTTGGCTTTTTATGCCTCAAAGAGTGAATATAACATATACATAGTTTGTCTTCATCTTATAACTAGTACACTTCAATTACAACACAACATATAAGATCACAGTACTTATTGGTTTATCACAGTTTATCTGGTGCAATACTTTGCCTCATTTGGCTGTCTTGCATCCAATTGATTAACTAATACCTGACAGGAGAAAAAACTCCTACAAAAACCCTCTCAGGGGAAAGATAGGAGAAATCCATAAAGGACGGCCATTAGCTTCCGTCCCCAGGTTTTAACATTACATCATGACAGGATGTTAATGTGTACAGTATTTATATGATTTACATGACTATAAATTGTTATTGCCTATAATACATTCACTTCATTTAACATACAAATGTAATATCTACTATCTAACATCACACAAACTATAATTCTACACTAAACATTGATATATGTAACATACTTCTCACCGCTAGGGGTGCACTTCTACTTAAATTCCTAACACCGCTAAAATCAACCAGTCGTCTAAGTAGTTCAAAATACGGATGCCCTGGGGACGCAATGGCGCCAGAGCAGCATCCACGCATTTGGTGAACGTACAGAGTGCGAGGGCTAGGCCGAAAGGAAGGACCTTGTATTGGTAAGCTTTATCCCCAAAAGCGAACCTCAGGAACTTCCTGTGTCGAGGGAGGATGGGAATATGGAAGTAAGCGTCCTGGAGATCTACCGTAACAAACCAGTCCTCGGACCTGATCTGTGCCTCGATCTGTTTGAGAGTGAGGTTGACGGAGATCCAGTATCGGACGCAAACCCCCAACCTTTTTTGGAACGATGAAGTAACGGCTATAATAGCCTGACTCTCTGTCTGGGGGGAGAACTCGTTCTACGGCTCCCTTCTGCAGCAGGGTCTGTACTTCTTGTTCCAACGCCCTGTAACAGCGTACTGGCAGGGAAGCGCTGGTGTAGTAGAGCCGGAACCCTCCTCAGAGGGGGCGAACGGCGAGGCCAGCCGTGTGCCTCAGCTCACAAACTGCCTCCGGAGTTGGCTCCGTCCCCTCGGCCACGTCGGCCAGCAGCTCTGCCTGATACGCCTGGATAAGCACCATCGTGTGCAGGCAGGAAGCCGTTTGCCGTGCCGCCGAGTAAGCCTTGCCCACCAGAGCCGAGGTAGTCCTCAAAGGCTTGGTGGGCAGCACCGGTGTGTCCTCAGTGACACAACCGCGGGGGAAACATGGCCCGCCAGGGCCCCCTCCGTGGCCGGCATACTCACGTACCCATGTCGCTTAGCCTCAGCTAAAGACGAGTACAATGCCGTACACGGGTTGTACACGCGGGAGGACACCGGCCTTCTCCAGGACGCCGACACCTCAGTGCGGACGTCTGGAAAGAACGGAAAGCGCCGGCGCGGAGGAACTCTGCGGGAAGGTAAAAACCGCTCCTGCAGCTTACCGGAAGCAGTAGGCTGCTGTTTACCCGCCGGCCAGCTGATATGGAACCTGTCAGCGGCTCGGGTGAGGACCTCCAGCAGTTCTTTGGCGGCAGCGGGGGAATGAGTCGCCTCGGCGTCAGCCTCCGCTACCTCTACACTCACCACGTCCAGCTCCTCGGAGCCGTAAGAACGTGAGAGCGGCGTCTCGTCCGGGGTGGAGGAAGCCGCGGAGCGTGCCTCCGACGCCGGAAACGAGAGCCTGGGTCCCGCGGTGAAGGGCCGGGAAAAGGCCTCAGCCGTCCCGGAATCCTCCGCGAGATCCATTTGTGATCCCCATGAAGACATCCGGCGCTCTGCCTCGGCACGAGCTGGACCGGAGCCGCGGGGAGCACGCCTCATCGAGCCGTCCGTTAGAAATCCCAGGCACACATTTCATATTAGAAGCTGCTTAAAGGTATTGTAAACAGGTTATAGTTACCTCTCCAATATCTATTGATATTGCTGTAAAAATATCTGCTTCAAACCACTGGATTTATCATAGTTAATAACACTACATTTCACAGGATCAAATTTGAACACATCATGATAACGTTATCACTCATCATCAGTCATTATTACTGAACAGATCCTGAACGGCATTTTTGACATTCCATAAAAATTGGCTTGTTGTAAAGTTGCATTCTCCTAATGTTGATGCATGGCAGAGTTGCATTCAAATTACTGGCAGTTTTACTGACATGTACACAATGTACAGCGATTGTAATTATAGTGATGGGACAGGTAGTCAAATTTGAATTGTAAATTTTTCCGTAGGTTCTTGGGATTATACAATCAGAGTGTGGGACACAAGAGATGGCACATGTCTAGACACAGTCTGCGACCACGGAGCTGATGTCTATGGTAAGACAGAACAACCTGTAGAAGGTGTCACGTATTTATGTGATTAATGAAGGTCCTGCACGTCAATCTGCATTTAACATATTGGTTTTAGAAAGACATGTTATATTCACGTTTGTTCAGTTTAGCTGCAGCAACACACTGATTACAATCATTTAGCAAAAAAATGTCATATTTAATTGTTTTTTTTGTGAACCGTCATACTTTACCGTAGAACAAGAAGACAGTTGGGGCTTTGTTGAGAAAAATGTACATTTTCCTACTTCCAATGGTTTTCCTTTAATCACTGTTGAATTTTTTGAAAAAATTGGGAAAGTTTCTGACATTTATAATGTTATGCTTATTGCACATCTTAGAGTGAATGATGTAATCACAGAGTGGGGTGGAGCTTCAGAATCTGGTAAAAATATTTCAATTTTTTCCGCCTTTCCACAATTTTCACTCTTTGTGGTCCATTTTTGGATACACAGTTAGGATGTTTTGTGCTGGTTCTAGACACGTGACTATGGAATCCATCACATTTTGCCAGAATTCCAAAAGAGCGAGAATCCAACTAATCCTTCCGGACTCATTGTAAATTTGGTGAGAAATTTCTCAAAAAAGCAGAGACTGTACAAGATTTTGAAACGTTTTCCAGAGTCTTTTTATGGCAGCACTGACATATAAATTTGCGTTCGCCAGAGTCTTGGGTCTCTCATGAAATCCTTTATTTTATTTTATTATTTTATGGTTTTGCTTTTACCGATTTGACAGGTAGTTTTGTTTCTCACTGTAATTGATAGGTCTGCATCTAAACCCCCAAAGCAGCACACAATTAGTGAAGTCACACTCTGCCAAGACACATGGGCTGTAGAGGTAATCTCTCAGCTAGTTGTGTCCTACCACTGGGTCCAGGCTCCCTGCTTGCACTTACCGCCATTCTTCTGTAAATAGCAGGAAGAAGAAACAGGAAATAAGTGGGCCTTGAAGAGTTTATTGTGTGGGATTACTTTTCCCACTCAAGCCCTGCGAGAACCTCCCTTTGGAACAGTTTTTGCTTCTCATTTCTTGAGGCATTATTACAGTAAATTTTGTCCCATGTCTGGCGCAACTAGTTGCTACAGTTCCATACAGGATGCAATGAATTGACACTTTGATGCATTTGCTTTGATTTGATGAATTTTGGTGTTACATGATTGTGAAAGGTTCTCCACCACTGTACTACCCCCACTTGTTCTGTTATAACATGCATCTCCAAACTGTGCATGTGTAGGTTTAACATGTCATCAGAGTCGTCCATTCACTCTGGCCAGCTGTAGCAGAGACAGTACAGTAAGGCTTTGGTCTCTCACACCCCTCATCTCTCCACTGCTGCTGAACATCCTCACAAACCAGCCTTGGGAAAGGATAATAGGAAACACAGGTAGAAACATTCTTCTGCTCCCTTAATTTTAATTGTGTACTTTTATACCTGGATATAACCACTTTGGTTGTGTGTGTCTGCAGACACAGCTATGGTTCCCGGGTCTCCTCCGCTGCTCTGTGGTAAAGTGTCTCGTGACATCAAGCAGGAGCTGGATAAATGTAGCTCTGACATCATGGCCAAGAAGCTCCGCTGGTTCTCTGAATGTTTTTCGGTAATTATATTCTGAATGCTTGGTTATCGTTGGATTATATCAGTGTGATACCTTCAGATCATTTGTCAGGTTGGTTCGCTGGTGCAGGCGGAACAGGAAGTAGGACCCAGGCGCAGGATTCTTACAGAGAGTGTTCTTTATTCAACACAACGGAAACAGGAACAGAGGCGTGCTCCAACGGACGGTTGACTAGACAATGACGCGACAAGGGCCAACAGGCACACGGGGCTTAAATACACAAGGGAGGTGCAGGTGATTGGACACAGGTGGGAACATTCAGGCAATCACAGGACAGGACAGGAAGTGAAGCTCACCCAGAGACACGAGAGACAAGAAACTACAAAATAAAACAGGAAGGAGGACCCAAACCGTGACATCATTATTCTGTTTTTTTTTTTTAATGTAAAAAAAAATATTAGATTTGAAAAATACATTATTAGTTACTATTATTAGTATTAGTTACTGATGGGCAGGTGCCATTTTGTGTGGTTGGCCCTGCCATCAGTGCATAAATGGGTGAAAAATGTCATGTCAGTGCTTTGAGTGGGCGGAAGATTAGAAAAGCGCTATACAAGTACAGTCCATTTACTATATTGTGTTTTAATGTAATTTGAAATGTGTTAAACTTAAGCACATGCAGATTTTGGTCATTTTTGGTCCAAATTTTAACTGTAAAGATGTAGACACATATTTTTTGATACCGTAAATATTACCAGACAAAATATCACAGATAGCACATCGTTTATTTATATAGACATTACTTGTCTATCAGTATTTATTTTTCAGACGACTTTTTACTTTTACTCCTAACGTTTTCGCGCAAATATCTGTACTTTCTACTTCTTACATTTAAAAAATCGCCTCGTTACTCCTATTTCATTTCGGAAGGTCTTCCGGCTTGTCACCGTTCAAAAACACACCAAAAAACTATCCGGATAAATCGCGCCGTCGGGATTGCGTGAATTTGATTGTGGTTGGATGAGAAGTGTACACATTTACCATTCAGACACCTTATTGGTTGATCAGCGATGGGCCTCACATGATGCAAATCAGAATGACGCTGGGTGCGTAAAGTGGTGAAGGATCTTTTTCAGGACGGCAGATCGGTGGTCGCGGTACAAGTTGATCTCAGTTGGTATTTAGCGACATGAACCCGCCTCCACCTCCTCATGCAAAGTCGATGTAACGTTAAATGAGTCTTCATGACCATGGTTCGGCCGTACATGTTTTTACAACTTTATTGATGATCTGGGCCAACACAGCGACCTGCAAGTAGCGCAGCGTCTTCAATAAAGTGACATATGTCTTAATGCGAGGCTTCAGAAATGAATACTATGGGATTTTGTATTTGTTCAATATTTTGATATCCGACCGCTCCCCATCATTATAAAAGCGATGCGCCGCCCCGAGGAGTAGTAAACCATGGGGAGACACTGTAGTCTAATCAATGGGAACGTGTGTCTGTTGTTGTAGCGTCGCCTGAATGCCGCCATGTTTCCATCATCCGGGAGGTCACGTGATGAATGTGAATACTTTTGACACCTCTGTTCTCAACATATTTGTGCATGCTCCTGTGTCAGACTCGTGGAGGCAGCAGCAATCTTTGGGATTTGGTGTCAGTGATTAATGGCCAGGACGACTCACTGCTACCACCCAGCTACAGTAAAGGAGTGATGCACAGGAAACACTTGCTCAAGTTCAAAACGGTGAGTAGCTCTGATTCCTAAGTCATTGTCAGTGTTAACAAGGTTTGTTTCTTGTTGTCCTACACTGAAATGTCACACCTTAAAGAGGGAGATGTGCGATGACCATGTCAGGTTCTCTATGATGCTGATTCGGAAACTGAGCACTGCTCTGCAACATTGTTGATTTCGTCTCTGGGTGTAGTGTGATCGTTGTTTAAAATCGAGCAGATGACGGTAAAGTAATGTGCAAACTTCAGAAAAACGTTTTCATCATGTTGCAGTTGTGGGTGTGTAGTGCACACCCACACACTGCACAACTGCAGTCCTCTGTTCCGGTACCATCGGCTCAGGAATCCCCCCTTAAAAAACTTCAACTGAAAAGACAAAGGAAGCAACATATAGGTCATCTTCCACCCAGGATGGAGAGAAGATGCAGTAGAGGTCATGTGTACAATGCCCAACCAGAGAGGAGAACACGCTGGATCACTGCTACACTACAGTAAGCAGGGCTTATCACACCGTCCCTTGTGGCCGGCGACCAATCCAGGGTGTACCCCGCGACCTTGAGTGCAGGATAAGAGGTTTGAGGATGGATGGATGGATGGATTATCGTGGAAGGAGTGAGTGAGAGAGGGGCTCGGTGTGTCCTAAGAAGTCCCCTGGCAGTCTAAGCCTAGAGCAGCTTAACTAGATGCCTTGTAGGGCAATATGGTGTAACAAGCTCTTTAAGATAAGACGGTGCCTCACCAGCAAGTGCCTTGTAGGTGAGGAGAAGTACCTTAATTTCTATTCTTGATTTAACAGGAAGCCAGTGCAGCGAAGTTAATACAGGTGTTATATGATCCTGAGGGCGATGGTGGTGCATGGAGTAGTGCAGTGCGCTGGGGGCCGCAAGGTTGGTGGTTTGGATTTCGGCTGCTCCATGTGCCATGTCGAAGTGTCCCTGAGCAAGATACCTTACCCCCAATGGCTCCCCAGGGAAAAATGTAATGCACGGGATATAATGCAATTTAAGTCGCTTTGGATAACAGCGTCAGCTAAATAACATGTAATGTAATGTAATCCCATTTCTGAGTTCTTGTTAATACACATGCTGCAGCATTCTGAATCAACTGGAGAGGTTTAAGCGATTTTCAAGAGCAGCCTGATAACAAAGAATTACAGTAATCCAGTCTAGAAGTAACAAATGCATGAACTAGTTTTTCTGCATCACTTTGAGACAGGAAGTTTCTGATTTCCGATATATTACCTAGATGAAAAATGGCAGTCCTTGAAGTCTTCTTTATATGAGTTGAAGGACATATTCTGGTCGAAGAGAACTCCAAGATTTCTGACGGTGCTGTTGGATACCAGAGCAATTCCATCCATAGAGACTGTATCACGTGACAGCTGACTTCGAAGGCGCTCTGGGCCTATCATGATTACTTACGTTTTTTCTGAGTTTAGCATCAGGAAGTTGCAGGTCATCCAAGTTTTGATGTCTCCAAGACAATCCTGAAGTCAAACAAGCTAGTTGGTGTCTTCTGGCTTGATCGATAGATAAGGTTGATAAGGTAGAAAGTTTATGCGGTGTTTTCTGATATCGTCGCCCAAAGGAAGCATACACAGGGTAAATAAAATCGGTCCAAGCACAGAACCTTGTGGGACTCCGTGACCAACATTGGTGGTCCTTGAGGATTCACCATTCACAAACACAAACTGGGATTGATCCGATAAATACGATTTCAACCAGCTGAGTGCAGTTCCTTTGATGCCGATCAAGTGTTCTAGTCTTTGCAGCAGGATACAGTGATCGATGGTGTCAAATGCGGCACTGAGATCCAGCAAGACAAGAAAAGAGACGAGTCCTTGGTCCGATGCAAGTAGAAGATCATTTGTAATTTTTACCAGTGCCGTTTCTGTGCTATGATGCACTTGAAATTCTGACTGGAAATCCTCGAACAAAGCATTGTTTTGAAGAAAGTCACATAATTGATTTGTGATTTCTCAAGGATCTTAGCGAGGAAGGGAAGATTAGAGATAGGTCTGTAGTTAGCCAACACCTCTGGAGCTAGAGTAGGTTTCTTAAGAAAAGGTTTAATTACAGCAACCTTGAAGGACTGTGGTACATGTCCTGTCAACAAAGACAGATTCATAATATTCAGTAAAGCTAATTAACGGAAAAACGTGTCGACAAGATGGTAGACAATAATACACAAGAGCCAAGTCGAGGGTGTGGTTAAAACAAAAGTTGGTTTATTTACACTGACAAAAACCAATTCATTCCAGCAAAGAGAAATGAAGTACCAAGGCTGTCGTTATAGACATCCACATGAATATTAAAATCACCCACTATAATTACCATGTCCGTTTTAAGGACCAAACAAGTTAAGAACAGTGAAAATTCACATAAAAATTCAGAATAAGGACCTGGCGCCCTGTACACTATTACAAAGACAACCGGCTGGATTATTTTCCAGGTTGGTTGGGAAATATTGAAAGTCAGGCTTTCAAATGAGTTATAATCCAGTTTAGATGTAAGGTTTATTAAAAGGCAGGAGTCATAAATAGCTGCCACTCCACCCCCTCGGCTTGTGCCTCGAGGGATATGAGTATTAACGTGACTTGGAGGAGTCGCTTCGTTTAAGCTGAAATATTCGATAGCCATGTTTCAGTAAGTCAAAATATATCAACACGGTGGTCAGATATTAGTTCACTTACTAAAACAGCTTTAGAGTACAGAGATCTAATATTCAAAAGTCAATTCTCCTAGTTTGTTGGACTGTTGTATTATTACTTTTACTTTGATTAAGTCATTAAATATAACCCCTCGGTTGTTTACCTTTGATTTAAATAACTGTGTTTGTGGGGCAGAGGTAATTATGCTATGGCTGAGTGACTGCTCGGATGGAAGCGCAGAGAAGTGTTTAAGACTGCGACTCTGCTTCCTGGTCTGAACTCTGGGTCACTCTGGGTCAAGTCCACTAAGAAACTGGGTCAGGTTCTTAGAAATGAGTAGAGCTCCATCCAAAGTTGGATGGATTCCGTCCCTCCTAATCAGACCAGGCCCTCCCCAAAACGTCTTCCAGTGATCAACGAAGCCCACATTATTTACTGGGCACCACCTTGACAACCAGCGGCGGAATGACGACATACGGCTATACATGTCGTTACTAAGTTTGGGAGGGGGCCAGAGAAAACTACGGTGTCCGACATTGTTTTAGCGTATGTACACACCGATTCCACGTTAACTTTTATGACTGGCGTAACCAGGAGTCATTACCGCTGACGTGAATTGCAATCTTACTGTATTTACATTTATCCTTAGCCAGCAGTTTAAGATAAGTCTCAATGTCGCCCGTTCTGGCCTCGGGTATACAAGTAACTATGGCAGTGACGTGCGGTGAGGTTGCTGGCAGGGGAGGCACTGACTCTTTCAAAGTCAGATCTACAAATTCAACAAAATAGCATAAATTCACCATTCAACTGGCTGCTTGCACATTGACTACTGGTTATGTTTCATATCCCGTAACGTGTATTCTTTTATAATACAGGTAGATGAAATCAAGCGTTCTGATTGGTTGATAGTGAGTCACGGGGTGTACTGAATTGAGCTATAATGTACCCGTTTCAGTGCGGTGATCAAATTTAAAATAAAAATGTATGTCAATCTCCTTGCTAATCATCAACCAATTTCTGTAGGCTGCTGGAATGCGATACACAAGTTTAGTGTCTACAACTTGTGTTGTGCAGAAAGGCAGCTGCTACTTATAATATCAAGGTATCACAAAAGCACTAAGGTTTGCCAACAACACCCTTATTAACCCATTATCTACGATAAAGTATAGCACCTCGTACATTATTGCCTAAATCTTTTATATATTTTTAAATATTATTAAACTAGGGCTGGTTATTAATTTGTGTCGTGTACAGCAGTGTTAACATGTTAAGTCTAGGGCTGTCAAATGATTAAAAATTTTAATCAAATTAATCAGAATTTTCAGTGGATTAATCATGATTAATCACACCTGAATCCTAACAATTTTTTCTTTCTGAAATGCATACTAAAGATAAATAACAGGACACAGATACATAATTATTATTATCATCATTATTATTTTTTACATAAATACATGTTATTTATTTGATTTTTTTTTAAATAATCAAAAAAATAATGCACAGATTATTATCAAATAATCAAAGCAATGTTATTTGATAAGTTACAGACTGATTTCCCTGCATGGCTCTAGAAGGGTATATAGAAGGACATATGCCTGCAGGTGGCAGTAATGTGTTGTAAAGGATGAAGTGCATTCCCTAGAAGAAGAGTCACTTTCCTGACCTGAATCATTTGTCACACTACGCATGCGTGAAATGCGTCAAAAAAATTGACGTAATTAACAACAAACAGCTAATTAACGCCGTTAACGCGCTATTTTTGACAGCCCTAGTTAAGTCCATTTGCCTTCTGGACAAACATCTCCATGACTGGTGTAAAAGTCGTCTTTATCTTCTTTTAGTTCCGTCTCTTTGTCTTATGAGACATTATTGCTCATTTTTGGTCGGTCCGATTCAAACTGTATGTTTTCAGTCTTAAAGGACTGCGGTGCACTTGACGTTCGCTAACGTTACTTGAAAGTTTTAGCTAGCATATGCTAACCAGTGTTGTGCCTGAACGCGTTCATTGAACGATAGTTCATGAACTCGTTCATATTTTGGGCGAACGTGAACTGAACGTACTGTATTAATGCCCGATGTTACTGTGAACTCGTTCATTCTGGTGTCTGTGAACGGCACGTTCTTTCAGGTTAACATCGTTCAATAGGGTGCCAGAATTCTTTAGAAAACACGTGAACGCACCTTAATAAGTAGCGGAAAAAAACACCCAATCTGGCAACACCAGCCTCCAGTGTCACACCGCGCATGCGTCATCAAAAAAAAAAGAAATGCATGGAGGCGACAGCTGCGTGTAGCAAAGAGGCGGTGTATAATAATTTAAATGAGTTTTATGAAGTTACTGACAAGGTCGGTGAAGATGGGAGGAATCTGACCTTTCTTGGCAAACATTTGCACCTTAATGATTACATTTACATTTTTTGGAACTGTGAACTTAGTTCAAAAATTTGAACTAAAGTTTGAACTATGAACTGAACTAGTTCATTTTAAAATTTGTGAACTAAATTTTGAACTAGTTCATGTAGAAAGTGAACTTTCCCAACACTGATGCTAACTATCCCATCTGTCCGTAAGACAGAAAAACAACAGCAGAACGAGTCTGTGTGCTCAACACGCCCCCTTCAGGAAGATGGAGGTACTGGCTCAGCCTCCAGCAGTGAAAAGCAGGAAGGGAGGCGCACAGTCCAGCTGCCCCCCTTACCGCGTTTTCACCAGAGGTGGGAACAAGTCACTGTTAGGCAAGTCACAAGCAAGTCTCAAGTCATTGCCCTCGAGTCCCGATTCAAGTCGAGTCAAAGACGAAGCAAGTCCCAAGTCGAGTCACAAGTCACAGCCAACAAGTCTCAAGTCGAGTCACAAGTCGTACCATTTTAGTTTCGAGTCATTTCGAGTCCTTTTATTATAGTGGGGACGGGGAACCCTAGGTGATGGTGCGCTGCCTCACAGACCTAGACTACGAAGGGAAGGGTAATGGTGGATCGACTGTGACTGTGTTATAGTACTGTAACGCTCACCCCAATGCTGCAGCGTAAATAAGGAGGCGATGACTGTCTTGCAACTCCGCTGCATTTATTTATATAAAACAACTCAACTTCGGTCACTGTTGGCCGTCACCATGCCGAACGAACACTTCCGCATACACGGCCCCCCAAAACTCGGGTTGTCTCGCGTAACTACAGCTGGTAACAGAGCATAACGTGAACACATGCAACATCTGCATAACTGATTAACTAATAACTTTAACTCAGCTCATTACACTACTTTAAAACGGACGTTGACATAATGTTGGCGAGGATTTCCATCGGAGTCTGAATCCGGGTTCAAAAATCCCGATTTTTGTAACCATGAACGAGCTGTCTCGTTGATACGGTCAAATGGACTGCAGTGATTGGATGTCGTGCAGGCAGCGCGCGCTCTCTGCATACAGGTGGCGCACATTTTTTTGACAGATGCAGATAAACAGAGCGGCGCGGTGGTGTGAAAATGTTTCCCCCAGTTTTCATGGGAAGTAGCAAGTCTTCTCGAGTCAAAAGGCTAGAGTCCAAGTCAAGTCACGAGTCATCGGTGTTCAAGTCCAAGTCGAGTTGCAAGTCTTTGTACGTTTTGTCGAGTCGAGTCTCAAGTCATCAAATTCATGACTCGAGTCTGACTCGAGTCCAAGTCACATGACTCGAGTCCACACCTCTGGTTTTCACTATGGCGTTATGTCAGATTAACAACACTAACATACGTGAAATACAGGACCCAGGCTATGGGGTGTGAGGACATGTGATAAAACTGTACAAACATTACATTGGAGACATATTGTGGCGTCACGAGAGGCTGGGTCCTGGAGGGACGCTACATCCCCAGAAGATGGCTGGGTCCTGGGACAGCTATGGCCCCATCTGCTGGTGGACCCGGGAACCCCACCCCTCCAGTCACGCACACCTGAGACGGATCAACACATAATGAACTGAAGGGTTTTTAAGAGTCAGAGAGGGAGTAGGGGGAGAGAAAGCTGAAAGAAAGGAGCAGCAGACTGGGCGCTGAAGAACGGACCAGACCACGACAAAACAGTAAGAGAGAAGAAGGGTGTTTCCCTGCCGGAGGGAACCGGTGTTTTAGTTTACCTCAAGGAGAGGGTCTACTTAAGTTTATCCCGGAGAACATTCATTTCTGTTAGAACCCCCTGAACAACAATAAAACATTATTTTTTGTTAATCGGTGTCCGAGCACTCCTTGAACTGTTCCGCAGAGAGCGGTGTGGCCTCCCGTGACGTCACAATATAGAGACAATAATTACACATGCTCAAATTGAGCAAAAACACAAGCCGCTCAAACGGGTTTATGGGGGGTTGCGCAATCCTTCTATTACAGACCAGTGGCACTATGGCCCATGGTTTCGATAACTTCACGTTCCTCGAAATGTAGCTACCTATCACCAGAGTTGGCTTCTCAGGGGCTGTGTCGCTGAGTGAGGAGAAGCGGTTTGTAACGTGAAGTGGTGGTTAACCGTGTGCTTCGACTTAGACTAATGCTTACTCCGGACAGTCACCCAGCCCCGGCCGCTCGGGGGTTGCCAGGGGGCGGTTAGCAGGCGAAAACCATACGTCTATGTGGTCCGCACCGACTACGGGAGATGGCTGGTTCAGCAGCGTGTTTCCACCGAGCAGTACAGTACGGTACGGGTCGGGTCTGTTAACCGTGATTTGGCGAGCGTTTCCACCGCAAACAGTACCCTTACTTGATAGGCGCGGTGTATTCCAGAAAGTAGTGCTAACGTCACTTGATCGGCGCGGTATTGGACGGAAAGTAGATTGACGTCATTCAATTGCGCGGAAACTGAAAGCTAACCGTAAACAACAATGGAGACATACAGCCGATCCTGTTCTTGCTTCTCGATATGTGGCTGTTAAAGTAAATGTTGCGCGGCGACATTGTTGTGAAGGTGTTGTAGTTTAAAAACGGCGCTTCGTGTGTTGTCTTTCCCCTTACGGCACGCGCAAATGACGACACTCTTTCAACCAATGAACGCTCTGCAGTGAGTCTAGCTCCTCCCTTTAGTACCAAACAACTGTGCCAGGTACCCCAACGGAAGGGTACCCAAAAAGTAGTACGGTACGGTGCGGATCTTTGGTACTTTTCTCAGTGGAGACACAAATAAAAGGGTACCGACCCGACCCGTACCGTACTGCTCGGTGGAAACGCACCACAGTGGTGCGTTTCCACCGAGCGGTACGTGAGCTTCCATGGTGCGGAGCCGTGCTTCTAACTCACTAAGGCAAGACACTTAACCCTAGCATTGCTCCTCTAGCTATGACTACAATGTATGGATGTTTAGTTTGAATGAAAAACATTCTCTCTCCCAACCCCCCCTCATCCAATTCCATTATTTAGAAATAAAAGCCTCAATGATTATCTGTACCTCAACCATAGGTACACCACAACTGCTCTTTCAAATACTAGTACAACTAGTACTTACTCTTTCTACGGCTAGTACTACTAGTACCACAATTACAACTATAACTAGTACTAAACCTTATATTACTACAAAAATACATGAATTCTCTGTTCTTTTCCTGTTTCTATTCTTTCAGCAATGTTTAAATTATTTTCAGCTTTTATTATTTCTGTATTTTTTCAAATTCATATAAGCTTCTCCCTTTTTTTATTTTTGCAATTCTTTCAAGTTAATTTCAGCTTTTCGCAGTTCTGTATTTTCAGCAATTTTTTAATTCATTTCAGCTTTTCCTATTTCTATTGTTTCAGAAAATGTTTACAAATAATTTCAGCTTTTTTCATTTCTGTATTTTAAGCAACTTTCTGAAATTAATTTCAGCTTTATGCATTCCAACGCATTTTCAGCAGGAAATGCATTTTCTAGTTTTTTTCTGTTCTAGTCATCAACGGTCCATTTAAGACAAAAAAGTATTTTCATCCTAATGTCAAATTTATCTTCCATTTGTTCTATTTGCTTTCAGTCTGAAGCCCAGGAGCTCACTATAGTCAAGATGTCTAAATTTGGAGGAGGTATCGGAGCTCCAAGTAAAGAGGAGAGGCTGATAGAAGCAGCTAACATCCATCTGAGACTTGGACAGATTCAACGATACTGTGAATTAATGGTGGAGCTGGGACAGGTATGGAATGAGTGTGGGTTGGCATGCAGGTGTATTAGTATTAGTATTTGTGCAATAACTTCAGTCTCAAACAAGCTAGATACTAGGGAGACTCGACTATTTCTATATTTAATATTTAACAGCATGTTCTTTAATCCCTGTCTAGCTTCTTTTTTCTTTTGTCAATAGAAATTCAAGTTTGTTGGTCTAAAAGCAAAATCATTAGCCAAGCGGTTTTACAGCTATTGTTAATTATATCTGTACCTCCATTTAATCTCTGCCATCACCAAATGCTTTGAAGAACCCGCAAGTGGAAACTGTAGGTCAAAGTTCAGAAGAGATGGCATGTAGCCATAAGCATTGAGGAAGTCCGAACAAGGGGAAAGTCAAAGTAGACAGACCACTGCAGGCAGCAGCTGCAGAGATAGAGAGGGATAGAGGAGTGACATTTTGGCATTATCAAGATATTCTGACAAACCAACAGGTTTGTTTCTTATATTTGGTCACAAATTCAGAAATGCCTCTAAATCTGTTGTGAGAAAAAAACGAAAATAAAAATATAGAAATAAATTATCTTGCCAATGTTGAGCTAATAGAAAGTGATTTATCTTGCAGTGGGAGAAAGCATTATCCGTGGCACCAGGAGTCTCCATGAAGTATTGGAAGAAACTCATGCAGAGGTAATGTAATTTCAGAAAGGAAAGACCGCATTGTCCCAGTGCGAGTGTTTTCAGTTTGAGCAGCAGGATGATTGTTAAAAATATGGTAAGCATCTTTGCTTACCATATTTTTAACAAACCAGCACGCACAATATGAGGAGGACCTCAAAACTGTCACACCTAGACACATGTCTAATATTATGGAGCCAAATCCAGGTCAAGACCAAAACTTTCAGGTTCACATTGGTTTTTAAAATAAACAAAACTTTTGACTTGGATTTGGTTCCATAAAATATCTGCTGTGATGAACGTCGGACGGTTTCCAGCCCCCGGCATTATTCATTTAAACTTCAGTAGATCCTGGGTAGTAGGGCTGTTATTTCTTTCTGAGTAATGTTTGGGGTTTTAGGTTTTTACTAGATGTTTTAATAGTCTAATTCTGTTAGAACCAAATTCCATCTAAATCTGCTATTTGTGTTCAAGATGATTTATCCACAGAAGTTTTTACTTGCGTGGCAATTCAAAATAAGCTATTTTTTCAGCTGCATTTGAAAAGAGAGAATTAAGATGATCAAAAAGATGCCCTTAAAACAATTTAGATAATGCATGATCATGTATAAATTCATCTAAACGTAAAGGCAACAGCAAATTTGTTAATAGCAAAAGACGTACAACTGTTTCTGGGACTGATCTGGACCCACATGAACTGAGACATCTAATCAGGAATGTTTGTTAAAGGGAACATTTGGTTGTTTGAAATAGGTTTGTATGAACTATTTATAGATATAGTCAGTGTATTATATACACTAGATTTGGCCCAAGGCTAGATGAACAGACCGTACTACTAAGCAAAGCAAAGTTCTCAAGTATATAGGGCCGATGGAGAATATAACTTAAAATGATACCGGTGTAAACTTTGGGATGAGATAGCATTGATAAGATTCACTTTCAGCTAGGTTCTTCATCAGAAAAAACTGTATGACAAAAAGATAAAGATTTGAAAATATGTCAAACATACATGTATACGTACAGGGTTCGAAATTACTTAGGGGGGTCCCCTAAAATGTAACTATAAAAAATACTGAAGACTACCTTGCTACACTATATACTGCAGGCAAAATTATATTGACATATTTTGAAGGTGGGATAATGGTTTTGGGATGTTTTTCATGGTTTAGGCTAGTCCCAGTATTGTAGTGGTGTCTGGAGAAGTGGATTGGCTATAATCAAACAGGTAACCCTCTAATTCTGGAGCAACAAAGTTACAGCACCTTATATAACCATGCACCTTCAAAGGGTTTGATGAAATACAACTGGCGTTTCTCATCCCTTATGTTAATGGTATTTGTAAAACAACTAGCCGCTGGATTAAATAATAATGATGTCTATAAAGACTGTTCCTGGCATCTAAATAAGGCACCGAAATCAGAGTTGCTATTCGGTCCGGTAGATAACGGCCCTTAAGACACCTGTACCGCGGAGAAAAACCTGTAAATCTCCATAGATCACTGCGTAGAGCAGTGGGCTCGTTGGCTTCAGGATGTTTTGACCCACGGGATTCGAATCCCGATCGTTCCGATCTTTTTTTAAATATATTTTCTTGAATAGGTGTTTTCATACGTGGTTGTGATGTAGTGCTCACTTATACAATCGTGAACGCTGCAATGGATTTGTGATGCGTTTTGTAGATTTTCAGCAATATGTTTGTGAATGTGCTGCTGTTAGCTGGTTGTTTGGCTTCATACACATACAGCAAGAAACAAACGCACTCTTCTAATCATTACGTTACACTGTGTATCTAAATTAGTTAATGCAACTTTTGATATAGGAACACCAACTCTAAATATTTTACTAGAATAAGCAATTATTATGGAGATATAAACATAATCGAAGCACTTACAGGATTTTCATTAGGTATTTCACTCTTTGTGAGGCTTCGTTTTTGCCGCGTTCAACAATAACCTACGTGTCTGTGCCATAGACCACAACAACAATCTGTGATGCTATTAGCTGCCCTGATTGCTGCCCAATCGCGCTAGGAAAAAAATTATTGTTATAAATATAAAACGTCACTTAAGACCTTTTCACAATCATTATTAATGTTAAAAATATTTGTCGGGGACCACCCAAAATCTAAAAATAAATTCTTATCGGGGTCCCTAATGACTTATAGGGGGTCCGGGACCCCCCCAGACCACCCTCATTTCGAACCCTGGTTATTATAGATATAGACAAAGCATTGACCATTATCTCATATAACTCCACTAAAACTTGTCCTTTCAGAAATCAAGTTGAAATAATTTTGTCACATATTATGAAATTCTTACACCTTGATTTTAACTAGGATTTTTCTTTTACTTATTTTAATTTTACCAATTGTAACGAAAATACAAAAAATGTGTAAACTGTGTAATGTGTTTATTTGAATATCCTATGTCACAGGAGAGCTGACCAGCTCATGGCTGAGGATAATGATGATGCTATCCCATACTGCATCGCTACAGGAGACATTAAAAACCTTATAAGTTTCTTCACCGGCCGTGGACAGCTGCTCGAAGCATTAATAATAGCACAGGTACACAAAAAGAGTGGATGACAGGAAGCAAGTTTTCTTTCGGGCTGGATGATGAGAAGTGGATCTTAAGTTTATTATTATAGTTGGGGTGGATAAATAAGTAAACACTGAGAGCTGAGAAAATACTTATAACTGTCATTTTGATTACAACAATACCCAATATTGAAGTTTAATTATTAATCCATATTTTTAGGGAGCATGTGAAGGAAACATTTGTGCACCTGAAAGCTTCCAAGTTAACCACACAACCAATGATGTGGATAACAGACTACAATACCACAGGTAAAGCAAACACACACACATGCTTAACTTGAAACTTCAACATTCAACCAAAATGAGTCGCCCGCCGCCCAAGTGGTACCCCAGATACCGTGCCGCCCTCCGGCCAACTGCACACTTCCCCGGGTTGGCGGTGAGCACGGCCTGCCTCAGGGATTCCAGCACCGCGCCCACCTGCCGCACATGCTCCGCCCAGGTGGTGCTGTGTATGATGACGTCATCCTGGTAGGCGACAGAATATGCAGCATGTGGTCCATGAGACCTTGGAACGTGGCCGGGGCCCCGAACAACCCAAAGGGAAGCATGGTGAATTGGTATAACCCAAACAGAGTGCAGAAAGCCGTCTTTTGCCCAATCGGTCTAGGAGTTTGCCGACGCGGGGCATCGGATTTGCATCGAAACGTGACACATTATTCACCCTGCGATGGTCCACACAGAACTGCACGGCGCCATCCTTCTTCTTGGGGCTGCACCAGGCACTGTTGGACTCCTCTATCCCATCTCCAGCATCGCCGGCAATTCTCTGAACAATTTTTCTCTTGTGTTCAGATAACTGATAGGGCCGCAATCGCACTGTCACGCCTGGGGACGTCTTGATGTGATGCACTATGAGATCCGTGCGACCTGGCTGGAGGGAGAACACATCATTAAACTGCTCTTGCAACTGGGCTAAGTCTGTTTTCTGGGTCGCAGAGAGATGGGGGTCTAAATGAAGCCGGGTCGGATTGGTGGACTTGGGGACCTCGGGCCCCTGCTCCTCTCTCTCTGCTACTGTAGACACCAGGGAAACAGACTCCGCCTCTCTCCATCGTTTGAGGAGGTTGAGGTGGTAGATCTGTGTAGCTCCGCCCCTGTCAGATCACACCACCTCATAGTCGTCGTCCCCTACCCACCGTGTGACCACCCTACCCTTGCCACTTGGCGAGTAGTTTTGAGCTGGAAGAAGGAAGCAATACAAGTACTTTTTCTCCCGGTGTAAACCCCTCCTGGTTTCCTGCCAAACAGCAGCTCGAAGGGAGAAAGTCCCGTGGGTACCAACAACTGGACGTTCTCCTGACCTGTTCGAGCGACACGATTCACTCTGTATAGCCTGTCCCTTATCAATATAAGTGTGGGTATGATAATGCTGCGTCAGGGCGCACCATCAATACGTATCACTTGGTGGAAGGCAAAGCGTAGAGTATCATCACGAGACTGTTCCAGTGGAAAATCTTCCATGGAGCGTAATTCGGGAGCCAGCGGAGTCTCCGTAGGGGGCTCCGTCAGTTCCCTGTCCCTGTCTGTAGTGTCGGACAACCTTGCGTCACCGCTGAGCACACATCCCGCATGTCCCTGGCTGTCGTGACTGCACCCCCGCGCATTGCTCCGCTAACTTATGAAACCCTGACCAGTCCGTCCCCAAGATTATTACTTTATGCTTTTTACCCCCAAATCTAATCTCTACCGGTACCACCCTAATGCACACACTTAATACTCAATGACTAATGCCCCGGGTCGAACCAGCCTCTGGTGGATCATAGACTGCGTGCAGCCCGAATCCACCATCGCCTGATATGTACCCCCCTGGATCCTTACCGGAACACAGTACGTCGCTCCCGGACCGGGGGAGGGTGTTGGAGGTCCGGCAACCCTCACCGTCTGGCCCACCTCCATCAGCGGGCATTCCCGTCAGTAGTGCCCGGGCTGCCCGCACCTCCAACACTCCTGCCCTGACGGTTGAGGCACTCTCGGCGGGTCGGGAAGAGTGCCGGGCCCGGTCGGTTCTGAAAGATCAGCCCCACGGGTAAGGGCGGGTGATCGCGGCGTCAGCAGGGGCCAAGCCGCGGCCGGGGCCTCCTTTGGTGCTTGGTGACTGGTTGCGATGACGCGGGCGGGCATCCGCCATCCCCCCGTCCGCCGGGGTGAACAACGAGGTCCGCGGCGGCAGACCCTGCAGGAACTGTTCCACCACCACTTTCTCCACCACAGCCGGTGCTCCACCCGCGCCCCCCGGCTGCAGCCAATGTTGGCCGCGTCCTTTAGCCGCTGGCCGAAGGCAAATGGACGGTCCTCCGGCCCCAGTCTCGCCTCCCGAAAACGCCTCCTGTGGTCCTCGGGGGAGAGCCCCAGCCGGTCCATGATGGCCCTCTTAACGCCGGCGTAGTCATGCTTAGCCCCGGGTGGCAGCCCCAGGACGGCCGTCTGCCCACTCGTCTGCAGGCCATCCGCACGTCCCTGCCATTGCCTCGAACATCTCCAGCCCCACCAGCTCCTGCCAGTCCTGCTCACTGTTTATATCAGAGGGGAGACAATCAGTCCATAGGTCTTTCAGCTGCGCTCGTTACCTACCGGCACCGTTCCCTGAAACCCTCCCCCAGCTCCCCCTCTGCAGCTGAGCTAACCACACCCCGCCACCACACAGATACATTTGGACTAAGTGTTATCTTAGCTTACATACAATGTACAATACAGACAACTTGGCTATATTGATTTAGCATCCAATAAGTAATTCAATGTCTTGAGACGCACAGTGCGGACGTCTCTTTTCATATGACCCTTTAAATATTATACATCCTAAAGAGTTTGTAAGCATTGACCAGCTTTTATATGAATGTCTAATCAGTGACGATTGTAAATGTAGTCATTGAAGCAATACGTTTCTTAGTGTGTGCTCTATTGAAAAAGAAAGTTGAGTTTGCATTTACGTTTAATAATAAAAGTTAACTTTTTGACAAACTAGCACAAGATGGTTTTAAAGGAGACAAACACCTACTCAATGCCCTCTCGAACCGATCGCGATTGGGTTGGAGAATGTCTCCAGCACACCTCTATTGAGGTGGGGAGTATCATATTCATCCATAATGGAGCTGAAGCGGTAGTTCTCTTTACACAAGGGGTCATTTATAAATATCACAGTCTAAGTCCCCCAGCATTACGCTATCAGCTGATTAATGCACAATTCTGATGTTATACCGATGTAAAGAAATATTGTTAATTCAGAATTAGTCTCTCCTAATTGAAATAATGCACACACTCTGTGGACTGGTACAAAATCAAACAAAAGCAGCCGTAGCATACATTTAAAGCACAGGAGCCTGCGTTCTTCCTTGTTGGAGACGCAACCAGGGCCTCTCCTTCGGCCGTATATGTTATGGCCAGTTTAATATCAGCGTCTCCAATGAAAAATGTTTCCTGATCTCCTCTGCAATTTGGGATGCCATCAGAGAAATCTGATTATGCCTGTAATTTTTCCTACTATTAACAATGTTATTGTCCCGTCAAATGACTGTGCTATATACAGAAAAGAACAACCAATTTTGCAGCTGCTCCCCAGAGAAAAAAAAACATTTGCAAGGTGTCTTTCAGCCTGTATCTCCAACTTTGATTGGATGATAGTTGAAATTAAAATACTGTTAAGTAGTTCAAACAATTCAATATTATCCAACCAACCCCTGCTTTAATTTATCTTCTGATGTATCCTGATACGATCAAGGATAATCAGGATTTACTATCTGCCTATTGAAGTGTCATAGAGCGCGACACTGAAAACCTTGTTGCTATCCAAACAACTGCACTTAAATGGAATTAATGCAAATGACAAATGTGATATATGTAACTATTTGTGGTTAATGAATGTGCCGTTTAAAATAATAATAACCATGGAAAACTTGTTAAACACACATAATCTCTTTATATTTAGTCCATCCATAAACTCTGAATTTTTCCTGTCCAGTCTCCTTCAAAGGGTATGTAAGGAACTAGCTGAGTGGTACTTCCAGGATGGATGCTCTGTGCTGGCAGCATGCTGCTACCTAGCTGTAGACAACATCAAGGTACATGCCAGTGTCTGTGCATTTATTTTGTATAGAAATTGCAGAAGGATATTGTGAAGTTTTATCTTACCTTTTATATTAACTGACTAATTAATATGTATGTACTGTATGTGTTATGCTTTTAGTTAGCCATGTCAAGTCTTATCCGAGGTAACGAGTTGGAGTTGGCGGCATGTGTGGGTATTGTCCTGGGAGAGGCTGCTAAACAGAGCACTCCATACTGTCTTGAACTCTTGGCCAGGAAATACATGACAACAACAACATGGTACGTCTTAATCAATGCTCATCCGGTTAGTGTAAGTTATATTTTTGTTCTGTATACTTTGAAATTAATCCAAATCCCCACAGATCCATGTTTAGAGACTAAGTGCTGGTTGTTCCTTTAGAATGTTGTCTTTACACTAGAAAATGTATTTCCTGCTTTAAAATGTGTTGGAATGCATAAAGCACAGAAATGAAAAATAAATTAATAATTCTAAAAATTGCTGGGAGAAGCTGATATGAATTTGAAAAAAATACAGAAATAATAAAAGCTGAGTATTAAAAAATGTATTTTTGTAGTAATACAAGTAGTAGTACTAGTTATAGTTGTAATTATGGTACTAGTGGTAGTAGCAGTAGAAGAGGTAAGTACTAGTTGTACTAGTATTTGAAAGAGCAGTTCGTATTTTTTTTAAAACTGCTTCATTCTGTGCTTTATGGTTAAGGTACAAATATCGTCATTGAGGCTTTTATTTTTTTAAAAGAGATTAATTGATGGGCCTCATCAAACATTACAGTAAGAATAAAAGTTTATTTTGAAAGGATGGGATTGGGGGGGCGTTGCAAGCGAGGGAGTTTGTGATGTTGTGAATCCATTAATACGCTGTTATGGTTCAGCTGGCTGAGACATGGTTCATACAAATTTTGACCAACTAATTTCCATAACTTCAAACTAAATTTCCATGACCAAAAGGTTTGTGAAATCTCTGTGTATACAGAAAAAATGTGAGAAAATATAACACTAACAATAGGGTTGGGTATCGTTTGAATTTGAACGATTCCGATTCTGATTCCGATTCCTGGTTTCGATTCCGGTTCCCAGCGATTCTCGATTCCGATTCTTTTAAGAGGCAGGGTCAAAAAAGTTTAAGTTTAAGATATTTTAAATAAGCTAGCTAACCAAGGGTCTTTCTGAAGGAAATAGTCTCCATCAATGTCAACTTTTTGTTAACTTTACTATGAATTTCAGGGCTGTTTTCAACTACAATATAAATATTAAACTATGAACTTGAATATTGTATAAACATAAATTATGAATATATTTTAACACGGGTACACTTTCCTCAAGAGAGCTTTATTTTTGAAACCTCACAAAAACACATTTCCACATGATGATACTGAAGGTACTTAAACGTTACCTTGCTCCCACTGATGGACCCTTGGAGCCAGAGGAGGAGGCAGCGGAGGACGGTCGGTGCAGCGCGTCACAGACGGGGCACACATAGGGGGCCAACTCTCCCAACCTCAAATCAGGGACACTTTCGCTGACGGGGGGGGGGTGCTAGCGGTCGACGCGGGGAGTGCTAGCACAATCTTTTCATTGCAGTGCCAGCCTCACTGCTCATTTTAACAGATAGGACAGCTCCGCTCGGGCCACCCGGCACCCGCGCGCACACTGGTCTGATTCGTCACAACTTCACGACAACCGGGAGTTTTTTGCCGAGTTTTCGGTTTGTTTCGAAAAGTGTAACCACACTTTGGACCGCCGACGGACGCTACCCATGTTCGATCGCGCTGTTATGCTAACACTTCCGGTGGACGCTTCTTCGTTGGTGTTCAGCGGTTTCTATTTCCGGTCGGCGCCGGCGGACTGAGAATCGAAACTAGGAATCGAATTTTAAACTTTTGAACGATACCGGGTAAATCGCAAAGCTAGTCCCGATTCCAACCGATTCTCGATTCTCGATACCCAACCCTAACTAACAATGAGAATTCCAAAAGGTATACACAGTGTTTCCCCTACATTCAATTAGGGCCCCAAGAAAGTATGTTTTTGATGTTTACAATTATTCACTATGGATGAGTATTGTTAGGCGTTTTCCTGATACCAGTGCTAAAACGATACTTTTAAAACATACCGCTGGCTTAAAGAGTGCCTGAACCAATACTTGACGCTCCTTGTGTGTCTAGATGTATCGTCGTCATAATTGCAGCAGGTGCAACACAGCAGAGCTGCATGAGGCACGAGAGCATATCGTTAATCTACCTTGTGACAGAATATATTAATAGTATATTAAGTTGACGCTTTGTTGCGTAAAATAAAGACCAAACGAAAATAATCAAACGATCGCCTGTCGTTCGCGTAGGAAAATAAAGTCACGTGTCTGCAGCTCAATACGGCTCAATGACAACACCGAACGCCGCACCCCCGCTTTACAGCTTGGAACTGCCGCCAGCAGACGGGCAGCAGTCGGAAAATGTTGGTATCTTGCAGGGCTGGACTGGGACAAAAAAAGGGCCCTGGCATTTTTGCTCAGACCGGCCCCCCACAATCGGTCGGACACAACCACCAACCAGTACACTATCCTTGCGGTCCCTGTAGATATGCACATCTACTGTTCCGTTCCCAAAAACCCATACAAAGCTGAGAACTACTGTAAGTGCCATGGACGGTAATGTCGGTAATCAGACAGCTGATGGACCCCATTGACTTCCATAGTAGAAAAAAAAACACTATGGAAGTCAATGGGGTCCATCAACTGTCTGATTACCGACATTCTTCAAAATATATATTTTTGTTTATCAGAATAAAGAAATTCATACAGGTTTGAAACAACTTGGGGGTGAGTAAATGATGAAACAATTTTTGTGTGAACTATCCCTTTAAAGAGTACAAACCCCTCTTTAATATGACACCAAACAACATTTACCTCTAATTGTTGAGATACTTCCCATAAAAAACCTACACAAACAAATTACTCACACAAAACGTCCTGATAATATATATATATACAATTTAGAGTATTCACTTGCCGTAATATTGCATATTGATGATATTGGAAATTCAAATGAAACATTATAAAATCTCTAGTTGGTTGAATATACAGCTTTCAAAATGCAAAGCGGGTTTTTAACCCCCAAAAAACATACGTTAGCTACCTCTTCTAACGTGTAACTCGTTGTGGGCGAGTAATAATTAAAATAATCAAATGGCATCATTTCAGTTTTTTTCTAGAGAAGAAGGGCCGTCGACGTTATGAGTTTTAAATGTTTACATTAGAATATCCCGTTAGAATATAAGTTGCAATTGAATAAGTGAACTCTCAACTGTGCTAGCTACAAAAACAGTGCAAAATAGCTCATGCTGTGTTATTTGACTTTAGCTAACTGAGTGGCCATTGCAGTAACTTTTAAGTGACAATTTGACAAATGACAACCTGACACTCAGGCTTTATAATAGCAACAACCGACAACGATAATGTTTGTTGCCTTATTATAATATTCATTAATTGAGGTAACTGTTAAATGGTCATCATCTTGGTTGTGGCCCAGCCCAGCCACACACTATCCTCATGCACCCGCCCTGATTAACACTCCCTCCCTGTTCATGTAGCTACCTGCTTGCTTACCGTTTCAATGACACTCTCCTGCTCACTCTGCCCCTCCTGGACTTCACTGTCACACTGACACCTGCTACACCTTCTCCTCTGCTGCACCTTCTCCTCTGCTGCCTGCGAGCTAGGTTTGCCAACCGTCCCGTATTACCCGGGACATCCCGAATTATGGGCCAGTCCCGATTTCCAATCACAGCCTGCTAAGTCAATGACGCGCGAAAAATTCCCGGTTGTTGTGAAGTTGTGGCGCATCAGAGCAGTGTGCGCGCGGGTGCCGGGTGGCCAGAGCGGAGCATGTGAGGTTGTGCAAACCCGCCCGCCGACCGCTAGAACCCCCCCCCGTCAGCCCGCGAAAGTGTCCCTGATTTGGGGTTGGGAGATTTGGCAACCCTACTGCGAGCCGCAAGCACCGCTCTCGCTGTGGCTAGTCACCTCTCCTCCTCCATGTGCTATGTTCACCTGCTGGTTCTGCAACATGTCGTCAGGTACTGTAGTAGTTTTGGAAACTGAAGCTACAGCACTAAACATGTCGGTTATTTTTGAACATGTTGAGGCATCAACCTCTAGATACTTTTTTGGCCCGCAATTTCTCCGCACCCCCCTTACGTTTTTGTTTCTCCATCTTAATCCACACATTTCTTTCTAGCTCTGAGTCACTGAATGCATCTGACTGACACACGGAGAGGGAGGGATGGAGCCTGCTAAGAGGTGATTGGGCCAGCCCAGTGTCAGTATGGAAAATGAACCAATGGGCCGCTGTCCCTGCTTTATGGGCCGGTCGAAAGCAAAACATTTTTTTAAATAAAATGTTTTTATAGGCCTATCGACCGGCCCCCAAGTGCGTCGGCCCACCGGGCATTTGCCCAGTGTGCCCGATTACCAGTCTAGCCCTGGTGTGGCTTAATCTGGCAAGATTTATAACTTCCAAATGGCTTGGCCTGCCCTCACCTAAATTGCAGGATGTGTAAACATTGAACCCCTGAACCTACCCTAATTTTTTCATAATTTTTTAATAGGGGCATTTTTTTAGGGGGGCGCTGCATTTAATCTTTAAAGATGTGCCTTTTTGACATATTTTCATAATTTCTTACAGTTACAGTAAAAGACCGAACTCCTCCCAGGGATTAAACCCGATTCTTTTCAAATCCACGCAGTGTGCTCTTGAGACCTTGGCCTCTAAAAGTTGCATTTTGCCGGAAGAAATACTAGACTATTTGCGTAGGGCGCAATTTAAAAAAAACACCTTTTAAAAAATTTCGAAGGAAGTTGGGTCATGTATGGTATTTTGAGAGGCTTTTATTTTGGGATGGAACATCAAAATGTCCTGGTTGTCACCTTGGGGATGTGTACTATCAACCTGAAGTGGAATGGTCACGACAGTATTGATTGTTTCCTTTTAAACCTAATCTGAAAATGACCAAATGTAGTCTGGTGATAGATTTTAAAGGAAATTGGCCCATATATGGTATTTTGAGAGGCTTTAATTTTCAATGGTACATCAGAAGCTCCTGGTTATATGTTGACATAAAAGGCCTAAGACCATGATAATGTCAAAGATAAAGTTTGCAAAGCAGCATTCCTGGCGTTGCTTCACACGGTTGACGACCACTGACTGCGGCCGAGGAAACGCTTCGTCCGACGGCCGAAGGGTTCCTCGGCCGCATTTGTAACTGTCCGGCCAGTGCCCCGACGTGCAAGGAGTAGCGAGGCCCCGTCCAATGCTGCTCGCAGCTTTAATTTCAGTTTGGAATTTATAATTTTGAAATTCACCATTGTATTTATCAATGTGGAATGTATAACAGTAGATGACAGTAGATGCTCCACCGATAGTACTGATTTTTAGGCTGTAGTGCACAAACATACACCTACTGGTTGCTTCTAGGGTGTGGTAAAAAAAGGCAAAACCTTATCTCTACCGTTTCTACATTTAGGGCGCTTGCAGTTGACCTACTGAAAATGATTCCTGACAACCACATTCTGTTGGCTAAGCTGTGTGCTTTTTACCCAGGAAGTGTTGCTGAAATCAACCAATTTCATGAAAATGTGAGTAGACAATCATGTCAAATCTCAAACATGTTGTGGATGAAATTGAATATTGTATTATCATCTGATGTGATGATTATAGTGACTATGACTATCTGTTGACTACTATCTGTTGACTATTTGTTGCTTGTCATTCAAGTGCGGTCTCCCTTCCTTAGAGGAATGTAAGGCCCTAGCGGAAACAGCCATGTGTGAAGGAGATTTGTTTTCAGCAGTAAAATTCTACCTGCTGAGCTCTGAACCTGACATTGCCCTTAGGATTGGGCTAGATCACGTTAAAGGTAATGGCTACAGTTTCAGTGTGTATTTGTTTGTGATTACCTACCTAGCATCTATAACCACCTACCCACCTATAATTTACACATTTTACATATGATTGCACAAATTACCTTTAACATGAAACAGTTGGCAATATTTACTCATATCAAATGTTTTAAAAGTTCTGACATATCATCAGTTGGTGCGATTGACATTTTTCTGCCAATGTGTTAGGAATAAATATTATACAGAACACATATCAACCATTCCATGGTTGTAACACTAGCAGGAACAATTGTAATCAATGAATGACTGGTTTCCAAACCAATCCCAATGAAGACCCTACAGATCTGCACTTTCTAATTTATTTACAGTGAATTACAATTATTAATCATATCTTACACAAAAATCATAACAATAACTTATCAATATTTAATTGGGTATTGGAGACAGTGTTTTAGAAAATCTATCTAAATGTGTATTTTAATAAAGCAGGAACTCTATTTGAATTTCTTCCTCACCAGAACAGCTGACTCGACCTGATTGGACAGTGGATATTGTTCAGCCAATCCTGGACCTGATGAGTTACATCAGAACAGACTGCCTCATCATGGCCAAATTGACTGGGTAAGATAATCAATTTTTTGAGGTGATAATCAGTGTTGGGAAAGTTCACTTTCTACATGAACTAGTTCAAAGTTCAGTTCACACATTTTAAAATGAACTAGTTCAGTTCATAGTTCAATCTTCAAAATATTTGAACTAAGTTCACAGTTCCAAAAAATGAACTAGTTGAGTTCTTTTTTTCCATATGTTGCTGCAAGCTATTATTTTTCAAAATTATTGCCACAGCCCATATAGAACCACAGACAGCAATTATTTTATCAGTTTTAACACTGAAGCTATGCATCAGATTTAATCTTCATATCCAATTTTGAATCCTTATCCAACCAGGGTTTACATTAGCATTGAGGGGACAGCATTTCCCCATTGTTGCTTTAATGTTGCTGTCCATTCACTCCACACTAGCAGCAGCTGCAGCATTCACCCCTACAGTACATTCTCAAGCACATGCTGCTTGAAGGGTCTTTTTTAAATAAGGAATAAAAACACGACAGTTATCATTAAGGTGCAAATGTTTGCAAAGAAAGGTCAGATTCCTCCAATCCTCACCGACCTTATCAGTAACTTCATAAAACTCATTTAAATTATTATACGTCGTCTCTTTGCTACACGCAGCTGTTGCCTCCATGCATTTCTTTTTTTTTGATGAAGCATGCGCGGTGCGACGCTGGAGGCTGGTGTTGCCAGATTGGGTGTTTTTTTCCGCTACTTATTAAGGCGCGTTTACGGTGTGTTTTCTATAGAAATCTGGCACCCCATTGAACAATGTTAACCTGAAAGAACGCGCCGTTCATAGACACCAGAATGAACGAGTTCACAGTAACGTTCATCGGGCATTAATACAGTACGTTTAGTTCACGTTCGCCCAAAATATGAACGAGTTCATGAACTTTCGTTCAATGAACGCGTTCAGGCACAACACTGGTAATAATTACATATTATAAGTATTTAAATGTCTTGCGGTTGCTGAAATTTCATGTGGTTGCTTCTTATGGAGTCTGACCTGATTATCATCCAGGCCTTTGTAAGTATGTGTGCATGTGTGTGTGTTTGTGTGTGCACATTTGTGTGCAGAGCCCGCAGTGAGCTGTTGATCCTGTGTGGTTACATTGGAGGTCTGCAGGCAATCAGAAGGCAGTACTCTAGCATCGTGCCTGCCCTCTACGAATACACCAGGTAGACACAACACTATGTGTGTCAATAATAAGGTTTAAATTGGATGAACGATATAGAAGTGATTCCAACCCTACTTTTTCTGTTTCTCAGTCAGCTGATGAAGCGGAGGGAAGTGTGTGTTCCTCTGAATATTGAGCAGCTGTCTGTGGAGCTGGATGTCTGGAGGGCCTGCACACAAAATAACAGCAAGTAGGTTACAAAGATACACACATAAACACAAAGAAAATGGTTTTACAATATAGCAGCTGAATCCCCTGAGGGGAGACGGATGTGTTATGATGCTGCCCATTCTATTGAGCTATTTACATTGCACAATCATATTCCACTATTAATCCCGATATCACAATACTCCAAAGCAGAGTTTTACATTCCCAAAAGAAAGTTCTGGTTGGATTTGAAGTTTTTTAATATGCCGTTAAACTTTTCAATATTTTGATGACATAAACAATATCAAGCCAAATTAAACAAGGCTGCATTTACATTGGGTTATTAGCAGGGCTGGACTGGTAATCGGGCATACCGGGCAAATGCCCGGTGGGCCGACGCACTTGGGGGCCGGTCGATAGGCCTACAAAAACATTTTATTAAAAAAAATGTTTTGCTTTTGACCGGCCCATAAAGCAGGGACAGCGGCCCATTGGTTCATTTTCCATACTGACACTGGGCTGGCCCAATCATCTCTTAGCAGGCTCCATCCCTCCCTCTCCGTGTGTCAGTCAGATGCATTCAGTGACTCAGAGCTAGAAAGAAATGTGTGGATTAAGATGGAGAAACAAAAACGTAAGGGGGGTGCGGAGAAATTGCGGGCCAAAAAAGTATCTAGAGGTTGATGCCTCAACATGTTCAAAAATAACCGACATGTTTAGTGCTGTAGCTTCAGTTTCCAAAACTACTACAGTACCTGACGACATGTTGCAGAACCAGCAGGTGAACATAGCACATGGAGGAGGAGAGGTGACTAGCCACAGCGAGAGCGGTGCTTGCGGCTCGCAGTAGGGTTGCCAAATCTCCCAACCCCAAATCAGGGACACTTTCGCGGGCTGACGGGGGGGGTTCTAGCGGTCGGCGGGCGGGTTTGCACAACCTCACATGCTCCGCTCTGGCCACCCGGCACCCGCGCGCACACTGCTCTGATGCGCCACAACTTCACAACAACCGGGAATTTTTTGCGCGTCATTGACTTAGCAGGCTGTGATTGGAAATCGGGACTGGCCCATAATTCGGGATGTCCCGGGTAATACGGGACGGTTGGCAAACCTAGCTCGCAGGCAGCAGAGGAGAAGGTGCAGCAGAGGAGAAGGTGTAGCAGGTGTCAGTGTGACAGTGAAGTCCAGGAGGGGCAGAGTGAGCAGGAGAGTGTCATTGAAACGGTAAGCAAGCAGGTAGCTACATGAACAGGGAGGGAGTGTTAATCAGGGCGGGTGCATGAGGATAGTGTGTGGCTGGGCTGGGCCACAACCAAGATGATGACCATTTAACAGTTACCTCAATTAATGAATATTATAATAAGGCAACAAACATTATCGTTGTCGGTTGTTGCTATTATAAAGCCTGAGTGTCAGGTTGTCATTTGTCAAATTGTCACTTAAAAGTTACTGCAATGGCCACTCAGTTAGCTAAAGTCAAATAACACAGCATGAGCTATTTTGCACTGTTTTTGTAGCTAGCACAGTTGAGAGTTCACTTATTCAATTGCAACTTATATTCTAACGGGATATTCTAATGTAAACATTTAAAACTCATAACGTCGACGGCCCTTCTTCTCTAGAAAAAAACTGAAATGATGCCATTTGATTATTTTAATTATTACTCGCCCACAACGAGTTACACGTTAGAAGAGGTAGCTAACGTATGTTTTTTGGGGGTTAAAAACCCGCTTTGCATTTTGAAAGCTGTATATTCAACCAACTAGAGATTTTATAATGTTTCATTTGAATTTCCAATATCATCAATATGCAATATTACGGCAAGTGAATACTCTAAATTGTATATATATATATTATCAGGACGTTTTGTGTGAGTAATTTGTTTGTGTAGGTTTTTTATGGGAAGTATCTCAACAATTAGAGGTAAATGTTGTTTGGTGTCATATTAAAGAGGGGTTTGTACTCTTTAAAGGGATAGTTCACACAAAAAATTTTCATCATTTACTCACCCCCAAGTTGTTTCAAACCTGTATGAATTTCTTTATTCTGATAAACAAAAATATATATTTTGAAGAATGTCGGTAATCAGACAGTTGATGGACCCCATTGACTTCCATAGTGTTTTTTTTTCTACTATGGAAGTCAATGGGGTCCATCAACTGTCTGATTACCGACATTACCGTCCATGGCACTTACAGTAGTTCTCAGCTTTGTATGGGTTTTTGGGAACGGAACAGTAGATGTGCATATCTACAGGGACCGCAAGGATAGTGTACTGGTTGGTGGTTGTGTCCGACCGATTGTGGGGGGCCGGTCTGAGCAAAAATACCAGGGCCCTTTTTTTGTCCCAGTCCAGCCCTGGTTATTAGTGGAGTATGAATTGTATTAGGCATGTACAGTTTATTGGAATATATGCTAATACCACATTTTTTTGTCAACATAGGCACTGTATTGTGCCTCGTGTTAAGTGCACCAAGGAAAAGCTCACATTGCTGTGCAGCATTATAAAAAACAATGTAACAATGTCTCTTGACAGACCAACATCACACTAGTTGTTTTGTGTGTAGGAAAGAGATTTAATATGGCAAGCCGGATTTGTTTACGCAATATGATATTTATATATATATATATATAGATATATATATATATATTTTATTCATACATTTTATCTCGCGCTTAAAAATTGACATTGTTAAAATGGGTTTGCATTAACGTTGTTAATAACGCGTTTAACACTAATATATATATATATATTAGGGCTGTTAAATGATTAAACATTTTAATCAAATTAATCAGAATTTTCAGTGGATTAATCAGGATTAATCACTATTTGCAATTACACCTGAATCCTAACCATTTTTTCTTTCTGAAATGCATAACAAAGATAGATAACAGGACACAGATACATAATTATCATTATTATCATCATTCTTATTTTTTAAATAAATACATGTTATTGATATTTGACTTGGTTTAATTCATTCCAGAAAATAATCAAATCAATGTTATTTGATAAGTTACAGACTGATTTCCCTGCATGGCTCTAGAAGGGTCTCGAGCCTCTGCAGTTTATCCCACTCTGCAGCGGTCGGCAAAACAAGTTTGTGCTCCTGATGGTCCAGGGCTGCGAGGACCAGACATGTCAACCCTCCCGAAATTCCCGGGAGACTCCCGAATTTCAAAATCTCCCGGACCGATTTCCACCCGAACAACAATATTGCTCCACCATCAGTCACTGGGCGCACCGTTTCAGACCGAACAATGATAAAGGTTACACCAAGTCGAGCGCGGGCAATTAGAACGGAAAAAGATGAGACTGGCGCAGCAAAGAAAACCGCTAGCACCCCCCCCCCTCCCCCCCTTGACCATCGAATTCCAACGTGTTGGAACATTTTGCTATTGTGTTGGTCAAATGATCTGAGGTTGATTTGGTTAATGGCCTGCGAACATTCAGCGTGGACCGGCGCAAACGACTTGCTGAACCTGACGGCCTGACATATGCCTACAGGTGGCATTAATGTGTTGTATAGGATGAAGTGCATTCCCTAGAGGAAGAGGTACTTTCCTGACCTGAATAATTTGTCACACTGCGCATGCGTGAAATGTGTTAAAAAAAATTGACGTAATTAACAACAAACAACCAATTAACGTCGTTAACGCGCTATTTTTGACAGCCCTAATATACTATATATATATATATAAAATGTAGAGAGCTGATTTCGAAGGCACTTTAGGCCTATCAAGATAACCCCTGTCAGGGAATTGCTGGTCATCCAAGTTTTGATATCCCCAAGACATTCTTGAAACCGAACAAGCTGGTTGGTCTCTTCTGGCTGGATCAACAGACAATTGAGTATCATTTGCAAAACAATTGAACTTGATGATGCAGTGTTTTCTGATAACATTAGTACAGAACTACAGAACTCTGAATCCTTAATGACAACCAATGTTTGTCACAGAAAAACAGGGATCAGTCCAATAAATACAACTTAAACCAGCTGCATGTGGTTTCTTTAATACCAATCAAATGTTGTAGTCTTGTTTGCTTTGGGAAATGTTTATAGCTTGGCATAATTTTGTATAACCTAACCCTGCTTTATTCTTAACTAAAACTAAACCTGAGCTGTTTGGTGAGCTCCTTGGTCTTCATGATGCTATTTGTTCAGTATTGCACTCCAACAAACTCTGAGGCCTTCACAAAACAGGTGTATTTATACTGAGGCCAAATTGAAGACAAGTAGACCCCTACTTGCAAATGCATTTGGTCGCATCAGACCTTTTTTAGGGATTTTACAGTAATGGGGTTAAATACATATGCACTCACTACTTTTGAGATTGTTATTTGTAAATCATTTTGGAATCCATGTAAATTTTTCCTCGATGATATACAGTGTATTCATTTTACAATATGTTTAAATTTCCCTTCTTATGTCTGGTATATAGCTTCACAATTGTATCTCTGTCTGTCTGTTTTCCACAGTCTTTCATCAGATTGTCAAAGAGAGTTGTTCAGCTATCTCGAGAGGAGAATCCAGCCAACACCACCTGGTATACATAACAATTCTAAACAGTGGTCTTTGAGATTTGCTTTTATCTGACAAAGTATTGTGATGTGCCTTGTGTATGTTTTCTTTCATTACTTTGTTTGATGTATTTTCTTTTTCAGATGGTTTAGTTCTGTGTGGTGCTGATTATGTGACAGGTTCCAATCTGCCAAGCCACTCAGATGTTCATCTGTCTTGTTTCACTGGACAAAGAATACAGGTGTGTTATTTGTTTGTATCTCCACAAACATGTCTTGTAAAATTGTGATTTTTCTCATCGTTTTTTTCTTTTCATTATCAGGGTCCAGTTTTTTTGCTGGAGGATGATAAATCCGCAATCTCTCTTAATGATGCCTTAATGTGGGCAGAAGTCAATCCTTTCTCTCCACTGGGAACAGGAGTTCGCATCAACCCTTTCTAACACACACACACATACACGCACACACACACACACACACACACAAAAAGAGAACATCCCAAGGTAAGAGGTGGATAGATAGGACACAAGAAACATTTAAAGTAGGGCTGTCAATAGAATAAAAAACGAATTAATGGCACATTTTTAAAATTCAATATATGAATATTGCTGTTGTTATAATGTTGTTGTTAATGAATGTTTTTCTTACTAAAAACTAAATAAGTAATGAGTCACTTTAGAAAGCGTGCATTTTAGACACTGTTGTTTAATTGTTACCGTGATTTTAAACTCAAAACTAAACACATTTGATCATCTTGGAGGCAGAATTCCACCGGGTGGAACTTGTTAAACTAGCAACTCTTCCTGCTGTCCTCATGCACTGATCTCAACTCTCCATAATTTCACGGCTGTGTTTGAAGTGCCAACAATCTCCCCAGATTTAGCCATAACGTTTTCAAATCACTGTCTTTTCAGGATACAGCGTCCGGTCCGTGTACCTTTTGATAGTCCCTTTTTCCGTAAAAAACATGAAATGAAACCACTGTTTTCTCTAAAACGGTAGTTGGCGGCCGTTTTCTAGTTTTTCGTTTTAAATCTAAAACGAGACAGACTGACAATCTGTGTATCATTCGTTTTTCCGTTATTTTATTGAGAAACTAAGAACGAAAAACCAGAGTTGAAAAAACGGGCCACTGGCTGAAATTTATTTTGAAACTTTGTGTGTGTGACCCGGAAGTTTTAAAAAGTTGAAATGATGACTTAGATTATGAGCATCTTTCGTTGTTTGGTAAATTGACTTTCCAAACCCTCTTGGCGAATTTTTGCTTCAGTCAGATCACAGAGGATATATACGCCAGTGAGCATTTTTTGGTTGAAAAGACATTGAATAGACTTCTATGCGCGACGTTGAAAAGACGTTGAATAGCCTTCTATGCCTGACGTTGAAAAGACTGCAAAAAGTGAACTTTTTTTAAATTCGTAGACATTGAAAAGACGTCTATGTTTAGACCTCATATCAACGTGATTTTTAATACGGTACAATGTCATCCTCTACTTTGTGCTATAGAATTATTTCACAGGTTTAAAAAGAAACAACGTCCACATTTGTATGTTTACCACCGATATTAAAAATCACGTTGAAATCGGGTCTAAACATAGACGTCTTTTCAACATCTACGAATAGACGTCTTTTAACGTCTCTTCAACAGATAAATGACATACTTAGTGACAGTTGTCATGTCAACAGCCCTTAACAAGGACAACACATTTGATTAATTTGTATTTATTAATATCAATATGACCTTATACATATAACACTTTTCCTATACAAAACAGCTTACAAAAATAGAATATATTTTGTGAAAATAAACTATGAAATTATAAGTTAGTTTAGAATTATGTGTTTGTAGCCCATTTTTCTGAATCATTGGAACTTGGAACATTTTCAGATTCTGTAACAAGATCTGGCTCACTTGAATCAGGATCGTATACCTGAAATCAGCTCCATCTCCCTCATCGTCACTCGATGATTCTTTGTGTAAAGGGAGTGAGAATGCGCCCCTCACCCCTCAGTTGCAGATTCCTCCAGTCAACATGTTAATTCAATTCAAATTATTTTATTTTGTTCAACCCAAAATTAAAAATAAGCCTGAGGGAGCTTTACAAACTGTAAACATACAACATCCTGTCCAAAACTCCCTTCAACTGGGCAAAACCTGAGGGAGAACAGCGGAGAAGTAAGTGTGTACCGAATGAACAACTTAAAGATGTACAGTACGTTCAATTCCTACAACAGAAATTATTCTTATATTGAGAGTAGTACACCAGGTGTAAAACCTGAAATGAATTCTAAACATTGCTGGAACAATAGAAAACGGGAAAAGCTTAAATTAATTAAAAAATTGCTCAAGTAGCAGTAAAAGTATTTTTTTGGTTTAATAGCAGTAGAAAAACCAAAAGTAATAGTGTTATTAGTAGTACTAGTATTCTAGTTTCTAGACCCCCTAGGCAAGAAGGACCATGAGGCCCCCCAGAATCATGATATTTCGTTGCAGCGTCTAGAGCAGTTCCATTATTTTGTCATAGACGTCAGCTGTCCCTCAGGAAGCCCTTCAGCTCAGGGCCCTAGGGAATTGCCTGGGTTGCCTGCACCGTTGAGGCGTCTCTGCTAGTATAATCAGCTGTAGAACTAATAAACTAATACTATTCGTCATAGTGGTATTTGTAGTAACATCAGTAGTAGTTGTAGTATTAACAGCAATAGAAATAATAGTATTGAGAGTAAAAGTAGTTTCATAGGTAGTAGTACTACTAGTAGTAAATGAATTATTAAAAGCAGTAAAAAAAACTAATAGTACTTTTTATAGCAGTAGTAAAATCAGTTGCAGTGTCACTATTACTGGTAGTATTATTATTCCAGTACTACTACTAGTAGTATTAGTAGTAGTGAGTCTATTTACTATTAATAGCATTTGAAATACTATTAGTAAGAGTATTAGTAGTGGTAGAAGTGGTATCAGTTGTAGAAGTACTACTAGTTGTATTTGAAAGAGCAATATGTATTTTAACAAAACAGCTTCATTCTGTGCTTCAAGGTTAAGGTACAGATAATCATTGAGGCTTTTATTTTTGAAATAATGGAATCTGGTAATAGTAGTAGTAGTAAAAGTCATTTTAGTCCGGTTGAAAAATAAGAAGTAGTACTAAAAGTACTAGCAATATTAGTAGTGGTTGTAGTACTATTTGAACGAGCAATAAGTATTCAACGAAACAGCTTCATCCTGAGTTTAATGGTTAAATCACAGATAATAATTGCAGCTTTTATTTTGAAATGATGTTATTGGGTGAGGGTGTGAAGGGGGGGTTGAGAGAGTATTTGTTAGTCAAACTTAAAGTTATTAATTGATGTGCCTCATCAAACATTAAGGAATTCCCTCCATGAGGGGGGGGGGTTGTTTTGAAATGATGGGATTGGGGGGGGGGAAAGAGAGAGAAAACTGGAAAGAGGGACGGAGGTGTCTGTTGACAGAAAGCATAGCTGCGTCATGTGACTCTACCAATCAGCTGTTATGGTTCAGCTGTGTGAGACAGAGTGCAGCACGCAAGACTATCCATGGCAACGGAGCACCTGAGGGTGGAGACAAGGAAAGGAGGTCCTGAAATGTCCTCTGTAAGATCTGAATACCTTCAGGTCCTGTCAGACTGCACTAATCAGCTAATAAGATGTTGGAATAAAGATTAGAACAGTGTTTCTCAACTGGTAGGTCGCGTTTGTAGTGGGTCGCGGGCCTTTGCATGGGAAAATTAAAAAAAAAAAATCATCCTGTGATTTTATTTTGAAGGGACTTTTTATAATGCAGCGGAGTTTCGTCTTTTTTCCATGTTTTCCGTCACCCCCCCCCCCCCCCCCCCCCCCCGTTGACACTGCCAGCGAACGCGGAAGCAACCCCCCCCCCTCCCGTTGACCGATCGAATTGGGTCGCGGCTTGTCATTAAGTGGTAAAGGTGGGTCCCAGAGCCAGACAAGTTGAGAACCACTGGATTAGAAGATGCTTAACGCATTCCAACAATTACAGCAGCATGTGTGTTAGAACCCTCATTGATTGATTGTTTACATTATAAACACGATAACAATTTATCTGCAACTTATTCCATTTCTGGAGTAACATTTCCAGGTATATTACACAGTATCATACTTTACATTGTTGGTTTAAGCATGCAGAAACTTAGAATGTTTTGGCCAGCTTGTTTACAGACACAACTTGTGGATTTCAGCCCATGCAATCTGTATTTAAGCCGCATAGCTTTAAAAATGTGTATTTTCAATATGAAATGGGAATGGCTATAATATGATATGGTTACAGCAACAACCTAAGGCATTAGCAACATCAAACACACGGAAAATATTCTGCTTTTGGTTACTTTTGGTCCAGTTCCTGTTGAACGCTAGCATGCTCTAACTAGCAAACTATGGGGCGCTTACGCTAACTAGCTTACCAAAAATAACAGTCTTTCCCGTATAGAGTGGGCAGCACAAGTAAAACAGATGGTTATAGTTCTAGGTCTGCTTCATTCAAACACTTGCGTACTTGCAGAGTAATTGAGCCGGTAGACGTGGTTTTATCAGCCACGTCAAACTTGCGCATGCGCGTTACAGATGCGAGCAGTGTTTTCAAGTAATGTTTGAAACGCCCCGCTAACCCCTAACCCTAAGACAAAATGCTTTATGTTAATGACACAGTCTGTAGTTCCATATTCATGACGTTTTAAGAAAAATATTAAATGCGTTGAAATCGTGTCTTTGCGCAGACCAAATTTTGCCGACCATTTCATTCATTATTATGATAATCTTAATGATTATAGTCTATCTTTCAACCTTACGTTACGCCATGACACATTACCATGAAATTTACCCTTTTTTAGCACGCTGATGTTTCACACACTTTTTGGCCGGTTGAAAAGACGTTGAAATGAGGTCTTAGACGTTCAGACCTCATTTCAACCAGATTTCAACATTGAAATAACGTCTTGTGCTCACTGGGACGTCACACCCAGCCTGAAAGTCACATGCTTATGCACAAAGCCGCCGCTGATTTAGCAGCGTCTTTTCCTCGTTGAGGTGTTGGCAACCAAATATATGTGTATATATATGTGTTTGTGTATATATATATATATATATACAGCGTCAATGCAAAAAGCTCTCTCGATCTTGAGCTTTCTCGAATGTAATTGACTGCAGCTAGCTATTGTTTCGTTTATGCAGTCAACTTTCGGTTTACTTTCGGTCTAAAATCATACAAAATGTTTTTGTCGCATTAATCTTTACCACATTAATCCCATATATTAACATGCTCATGTTGACAGCCCTAATTTAAAGTAAGTATAAAGGTATAGGAAAATGTAAATGTCCAATAAGAGCAAAGTATTTGTAGAATTGAAAAGTATGCAGAAGTTGACTTCTTGTGATCATGTGCTGATGGAAGAATGCATGGATAATCATAATAAAATATCTGTTACCTCTTTGGACTTTTATTTTCAACCATAAGATGCTAGGTGTAGGGAAAGGCTGTATGTAATCTAAGAAAAGCCCAAATAAAAAGCTAAAAATGTCTGCAATTAATTAAAGGTGCAAAACTTACAGACCCTTTAAAACATGAAGTTTCGGGTTTGACTATGCCAATGATTTTATGGATGTATTGTGCCCAGAGATATCTACTGCCATCAAACAACTGTTTCTAAGATTTGGATTTTAATTGACCTTTATTTAACCAGGTAAAATCCATTGTCCAAAATTCTCATTTACAAGAATGACCTGGCCAAAAGGCAGGCACAGTTCACACAAGTGACACAAACAGCACAGAATTATGGTTTTGAAGACTTGAATTGTGGCCGCTGCCATTTTGGTCTTTAGGAACCTGCAGAAGGTACGCAAATAAGGGAAGAAAGCAAGCAAACTGATAATTCACTTTTAGTTAATACAAATAGTATTCTGTCACTACCTTAAGTTATTTACAACTTTTCTTGTCTGCTCTGTGGAATTACTGGACATTCTAGTCAAAGGTGCGCTCACCTTTACTCATGCGGTGAGACGGCGGAGGGGAGGAAAACGGGCCGGCTTGTTAGTGCGACTCACAAGCGTGGTTCTCGCACACTGCTGCCAAGCATCTTTCTCTCCAACTTGCACTCACGGTGCAACAAACTGGATGAACTTCAGCTGCTGGTGAGAAGAGACAGACACTTTTCTTCATCCTCCGTTTTGTGCTTCACGGAGACCTGGCTCTCTGGATCAATACCAGACTCCGCACTCCAGCTGGCAGGCTTCCAGCTGCTCAAAGCGGACCGCGACACAGAGCTCTCCGGCAAGACGAAGGGTGGAGGAATCTGCTTCTACCTCAACAACGGCTGGTGCAACGACATGCATTTGACTGCACAGACTGGGATGATTTCCGGACTGCTTCTGAAATTCTGGATGAGTTCACAGAGGCTGTAACTTCCTACATCGGCTTCTGTGAAGACAGCTGTGTACCATCATGCACCAGGGTGAGTTATAACAACGAGAAACCCTGGTTCACAGCGGAACTCAGATAGCAAGAGCAGAAGGATCAGGCATTTAGGAGTGGGGACAAAGACTTGTACACAGAGTCAAAATACAGGTTTAGCAAGGCAGTGAAAGAAGCTAAACGACTGTACTCTGAGAGACTCCAACAACAGTTCTCAGCTAATGACTGCTTCAGTTTGGAGAGGCTTTAAACACCTCACAAACTACAAGCCGAAAAACCGCCATTCCATCACTGACCTCTGCCTGGCAGTCGAGCTGAATGAGTTCTACTGTAGATTTGAAAGACAATGTCCTGACTCCATCCCCCACAACTGAACCACCACTCCCTCCTCCCACTGATGTGGCTCACACCTTTGGATTACCCTCCCCTCCCCCACTGTCCCTCTCTGTCCTGGAGAGAGACGTTAACCGGCTCTTTAAAAGACAGAACCCCCTGTAAAGCAGCTGGTCCCCTCTGCTCTTCTCCCTGTACACCAACAGACGCCGGAGCCGCACCGCCCGGCGCCCCCCGAGACCCTGAGGCCCGGTCGCCGTTGCGGCAGGCCCCCCGAGACCCTGAGGCCCGGTCGCCGTTGCGGCAGGCCCCCCGAGACCCTGAGGCCCGGTCGCCGTTGCGGCAGGCCCCCCGAGACCCTGAGGCCCGGTTGCCGTCGCGGCAGGCCCCTCGAGACCCTGAGGCCCGGCCGCCGACCCGGCAGACCCCCCGAGACCCTGAGGCCCGGCAGCCGCCCCGGCAGGCCGCCGGACCATAGCTGTCGGGTCCCAACCCTCCCGCCCCTTGTCTGATTTTCATGGTTCTGTCCCCCTTTAGGACCGTCTGGAATTCGGTCCTTGAGGGGGGGGGTTCTGTCACGGTTTGGGTCTGCTTTGCGTCTTATTTTGTAGTTTTCATGTCTCTCGTGTTCCTGGGTAACTTCACTTCCTGCCTTGTCCTGTGATTGCCTGATTGATTCCACCTGTGTCCAATCACCTGCACCTCCCATGTGTATTTAAGGCCCTGTGTGCCAGTTGTCCTTTGTCGCGTCATTGTCTAATGTCAGTCGTTGTTGGAGCACGTCTTGATTTTGGTTTAGAATAAAGATCACTGGTTTTGGAAAACTCTGCGTTTGGGTCCTGCCTTCCGCCTGCGCCAGCAGCCGATCCTGACAGAATCGAATTTTAAACATTACATTACATTACATGTCATTTAGTTGACGCTTTTATTCAAAGCGACGTACAATAAGTGCATTTCCACATAGAGATACAAACTCAGAAGAACAAGTAACAAGAAAGTACATTTTTCATCAAATAAGCAGTTTCAAAACATGTTATAGAAAAGTGCCATTATAAGTACAATTTAAGTGCTACCATTTGTTAGTGCTACGGTTTGCTAGTGTTTTAGTCAAGGTAGAGTCTAAAAAGGTGTGTCTTGAGTTTTCGACGGAAGATGTAGAGGCTCTCTGCAGTCCTGATGTCATCAGAGAGCTCATTCCACCATCTGGGAGCCAGGACAGCGAAGAGTCGCGATCTCGCCGAGTGCTTTTCTCTCAGTGAGGGAGGAAAAGCGGGCTTGGCAGAGGCAGATCGGGTTTCACCATGTCCTGGATGTAGACTGGTCCCGATCCATTCACAGCATGGTACGTCAGTACCAATGTTTTGAACTGGATGCGGGCAGCCACTGGTAACCAATGAAGAGAACAGAGAAGTGGTGTGGTGTGGGAGTATTTCGGAAGGTTGAAGACCAGTCGAGCTGCTGCATTCTGGATGAGCTGCAGTGGTCGAATGGCGGTACCTGGGAGACCTGCCAGAAGGATGAGGACGGAGGAGAGAGAGGCGGCTCTAGCAGCGTGGAGTTGCTCCGCGACAGCGAGGAGAGCACTCTCTGTGGAATGGCCCGCCTTGAAGCCTGACTGGTGGGTGTCAAGGAGGGTGTTACTATGGAGGTAGGAGGAGAGTTGGTTGAAGATGGCTCGTTCAATTGTTTTGGACAGGAAGGGAAGAAGGGATACCGGTCTGTAGTTGTTTTCTTCAGAAGGGTTGAGGCTGGGTTTCTTCAGGAGTGGGTTAACTCTTGCCTCCTTCAAAGTGTTGGGGAAACAGCCAGATAACAGAGCATTGTTAATGAGACAAGTGAGGAAGGGAAAAAGATCGGGGGCGATCGACTGTAGGATGTGGGATGGAATGGGGTCAAATGGGCAGGTGGTGGGATGGGCAGAGGTTACCAAGGTAAGAACTTTGTTAGGAGACAGGGGTGCGAAACAGGGAAGTGAGGGCGATTGAGGTGAGGTCTGTGGGATATAGTTGGAAGGAGGTGGGTTGGAGAAGGAGGAGCGTATGTCAGCTATTTTTTTGGTAAAGTAGGTGACAAAGTCTCCTGGAAGAAGGGGGGAGGGGGGAGGAGGACTGGGGGGTTCGAGGAGGTTAGTGAAGATGGAAAACAGTTTTTTGGGGTTGGAAAATGAGGACTCAATTCTGGATTGGTAGAAAGCACTTTTTGCAGCGGAGATGGAGGTAGAAAAAGATGACAGAAGCAACTGAAACGCATGCAGGTCATCAGGTTGTTTGTATTTTCGCCATTTCCTTTCGGATGCTCGCAGAGTGGCTCTCTTAGCACGCACCGGTTCAGTCAACCACGGAGCTGGAGGGGATCTGCCAGCCCGTCGAGTCTTAAGCGGACACAGCGAGTTGAGAGAGGTCGACAGAGTTGTTAGGAGAGTCTCTGCGACAACGTTCGGATGCAAAAGTGCGAAAGAGTCCGTTGAGGGGAGAGCCGATAGAACGGATGAGGCCAGGGAGGGGGGGGGAGAGTGAGCGAATGTATGGCGGACGGGTATAGAGTCGATTGATGGGGGCCGGGTCGTTAGTTGGTGAGAGCGGAAGGGAGTATGAGACAAAGTAGTGATCAGAGACATGCAGCGGAGTTACAGTAAGGTTAGTTGTAGCGCAGTTCCTAGTGAAGATGTAGTCATGGTGATTGCCAGCTTTGTGAGTAGGAGGGAAGGGATTGAGTGACAATGCAAATGAAGAGCACCCTGCCGAGCACCCGAACACAGCTCTCGCTTTGGGCGTACAGGGATTGGATGGCCCAAGTAAGGACTCCCTCACCCCGTACTCCTGCAGCAACTCCCACATTTTCTCTTGGGGGACCCGGTCATACGCCTTCTCCAAATGCACAAAACACATGTAGACTGGATGAGCATACTCCCAGGCCCACTCCAAGATTTGTGAAAGAGTAAAAAGCTGGTCCGTTGTTCCACGACCAGGACAAGAACCGCATTGTTCCTCTTCAATCCTTGGTTTGACTATCGGGCAAACCCTCCTTTCCAGCACCTTGGAGTACAGCCGTGGCCAAAAGTTTTGAGAATGACACATTACTGGTTTTCACAAAGTGCGTTGCTTCAGTGTTCTTAGATTTTTTTGTACAATGTTAATATGGTATATTGAAGTATAATTACAAGCATGTAATAAGTATCAAAAGATTTTATTGACAATTACATAGAGTTTATGCAAAGAGTCAATATTTGCAGTGTTGACCCTTCTTTTTCAAAACCTCTGCAATTCGCCCTTGCATGCTGTCGATTAACTTCTGGGCCACATCCTGACTGATGGCAGCCCATTCCATCAATGCTTGGAGTTTGTCAGAATTTGGGGATTTTTGTTTTTCTACGCACCCCTTGAGGATTGATCACAAGTTCTCAATGTGATTAAGGTCTGGGGAGTTTCCTGGCCATGGACACAAAATTTCGATGTTTTGTTCCCCGAGCCACTTAGTTATCACTTATGCCTTATGGCAAGGTGCTCTATCATGCTGGAAAAGGCAATGTTGGTCACCAAACTGTTCTTAGATGGTTGGGATAAGTTGCTCTTGGAGGACGTTTTGGTGCCATTCTTTATTCATGGCGGTGTTTTTAGGCAAAATTGTGAGTGAGCCCACTCCTTTGGCTGAGAAGCAACCCCACACATGAATGGTTTCAGGATGCTTCATTGTTGGCACGACACAGGACCAATGGTAGCGCTCACCTTTTCTTCTCCGAACAAGCTTGCTTCCAGATGCCCCAAACAATCTGAAAGGGATTCAGAGAAAAATACTTTACCCCAGTCCTCAGCAGTCCAATCCCTGTACCTTTTGCAGAATATAAGTGTGTCCTTGATATTATTCCTGGAGAGAAGTGGCTTCCTTGCTGCCCTTCTGGACACCGGGGCCATCCTCCAAAAGTCTCACTGTGCGTGCAGATGCACTCACACCTGCCTGGTGCCACTCCTACGCAAGCTCTGCACTGGTGGTGCCCCGATCCCTCAGCTGGATCAACTTTAGGAGACGATCCTGGCGCTTGCTGGACTTTCTTGAGCGACCTGAAGCCTTCTTCAATGGAACCGCATTCCTTGAAGTTCTTGATGATCCGATAAATACTAGATTTAGCTAATTAATTAATTGCAATTCATCTGATCACTCTTCATAACATTCTGGACTATATGCAAATTGCGATCATAAAAACTGAGCCAGCAGACTTTGTGAAAATGAATATTTGTGCCATCCTCAAATCGGCTATAGACTTTACCAGGGAGGCTGAGTAGTGTGATACCCCTGTAATTGGCACACACTCTCTGGTCCCCCTTTTTGAAGAGAGGTACCACCACCCCGGTCTGCCACTCTTTTGGCATTGTCCCAGACTTCCAGGCAATGTTGAAGAGGCATGTCATCCAAGACAACACCCATTGCTTTTGGCAAGGCACTCCTTCTCCACCGTGCTGTACCTGGCCTCCCTCTCTGACAGCTTCTGGCTGATGTATAAAACAGGAAGGCCGCAATAGCCACCGTCGTGTCCACCTGAGGGCGCATCTTTATGACCTGTTTTATTATCAACTTTTATTTATTTATGGTTACATTCATTTACTTATTTCCATATTTATTTCAGCATTTATTTATTTATTTATACATTTATTTATTTATCTTTTATTTATTCCTGTATTTATTCATACATTTATACATTTATTTATTCATACTTAAGTCATTTTTGTCCTCCATACATCACTGCCACGTATGCAGAAATACCTAAAAGAACATATATTTATTGAAAGATCGCAAAAACCTGGATTCGAATCCTGTCGAGCAAAACAATACGTTCTAAGGCATCGGCCAAGCGAGCTTTTAAGTGTCCCTGCTGATTTAAATACTTGTCATAAAATTGGACATCGTCAGTGGCGAGAAAACATTTTGGTTCAGGGTAAACCAAGACAACTGGTTTTTGGTGGTGTAGCGTAGAACAGATGCTTTTGGCATACACCACTGACTCATTTAAAAAAAAAGAATGTACCTTTGCGACAATTATACAGTGAATATACTCAATAATTGCTACCACTAAGCCGCAGAAGGAATTAAATATCAGTAATGTTCTATCCACAAAATGAAGAAATGGACGTAATGATTTACAGCCATTGTAAACACTGCTTGATGAGAGATTAATCGGAACATTAAGGCCTTATCGTCTTATTATTATTGCTTGATTGCTCACAATTGGCAAACAAATGAAAAATTAGCTGTACCATGCCTGAATATCTACAAGACCAACATTTCAGAAGAAATTATAATTCAATCAAATGTATTTTGTGCAGCCCAAAATCAAATATTTGCATTAGATGGCTTTACAATCTGTACATATACGACATCCTCTGTCGCAGGACCATCACATCGAAACAGGAAAAACTCTGGGGAAGAAACTTGTGGAAGAGCAAAGGGATCGCTCTCCAAAGATGGAAAGAAGTGCAATAGATGTTTTGCGTACAGAATGATAATCATAAGAGCTACAAAACATTCAATGGATACGCCAGAACCACAGAAGGAGGCAATACCAGGGTCCAGATAGAACCATGATGCATGGTGACCTGTGAAGAGACAAAGCACAAAGACTGGCTGGCATGCAATAGGTGCTGAGCAGACAGGCAAATTCACTGTGTTATTACTTTAACAATATGACTCATCTTCCTGTTTGTAATGTTAGACTTCTCTCTATCTAGACCCTTTCAATTCATCCGAGATAAGACTAATGGGAGTTCTCTCAAGTTCATTAGCACCCTTTTTGATTGCATTGTCTCTTCTTGACAACAGGAAAGAGATGAATGGTGGAGCAAATGTTTAGATGTTGTACACTGGATCTTAAAAGCATTGATGAGTAATATATTATATTTGAAAGATTACAAAACTGTCAGTTTAATCTTATCCAGTCTTCATGCCCATGTTTCTTTGTCCTTGGACTTTCCCATGCATTCCCACATGCTCTACATAGTTCTGTCAGGTTTTCTAGCACATTACCCAAGTATCATTACTCTCTCAATAACATCTAAATGTATACGACAAAAAAAAAAAAACGTTCAGTTTACGAGGGTTCATCGGTGCACTTTTTTTTAATAGCTTTATAAATATATTTCTACTGGGCAGAGGTCTCACAAACTTTGCAATTCTCCCCTTTATACTGATATTGCTAATTAACGTGATTTAACCCCCTGTCACGGTTTGGGTCTGCTCTGTCTTATTTTGTAGTTTTCATGTCTCTGGTGTTCCTGGGTAACTTCACTTCCTGCCTTGTCCTGTCTTCCCCTGTAATTGTCTGTCGTGCCTGATCGTTTCCACCTGTGTTCAATCACCTGCACCTCCCTTGTGTATTTAAGCCCTGTGAGTCCCTTGTCTGGTGTGGCGTCATTACATGTCGACGTTCTTGTGTCCCGTCAAGTAAGTCAAGTCTATGTTTTCAAGTCCAGGTCCCTGTTTTTTTGTCTGTTTTGTTTTTGCCTCCTTCCTCCCCTTTTTTGGTTGGAGTGATTTTGAGTTTGAGTTTTTTGACAATTAAAGTCTTTTATTTTTCAAACTCCGCATCTGAGTCCTCCCTCCTTGCCCTCGACCGCGTCCCCCCTGACAGAATGACGCCACCACCTAAAGACTCAGCAGGGTTTGACCTGAGAAACCCGTTTTTGGGAACTCGCCTGGCGTTTGGGGACCCACACGGCACGCAGCTGGCTGCCCGGCGCAACGCCAACCCCGGCTCGAAAGCAGGCTCCAGGCAGCGCCACGTTCACCGCCCTCGCCGCTCTCCAGACCCAGGTTGGGCCTCGCCGATGGAGGCCAGCCTCCAGCCCCCAGTCCTCAGCGCACGCTGGAAACAGGTGCTGGAGCTGGCCGCCCGCCTCCAGGCCAGGTACGACCCCCACGCCCTGGACCTCCGCATTCGGCGGCAGCGACGGCGCCAACCACGCCCGTCTCCGCCCGAACCGGCCCCAAGACCCACGCCCCCAGCTCCAAGACCCACGCCCCCAGCTCCAAGACCCCCGCCCGTTCCGGCCCCCAGAGTCTCGCCTCCGCCCGTTCCGGCCCCCAGAGTCTCGCCTCCGCCCGTTCCGGCCCCCAGAGTCTCGCCTCCGCCCGTTCCGGCCCCCAGAGTCTCGCCTCCGCCCGTTCCGGCCCCCAGAGTCTCGCCTCCGCCCGTTCCGGCCCCCAGAGTCTCGCCTCCGCCCGTTCCGGCCCCCAGAGTCTCGCCTCCGCCCGTTCCGGCCCCCAGACTCCAGTCTCCGCCCGTTCCGGCCCCCAGACTCCAGTCTCCGCCCGTTCCGGCCCCCAGACTCCAGTCTCCGCCCGTTCCGGCCCCCAGACTCCAGTCTCCGCCCGTTCCGGCCCCCAGACTCCAGTCTCCGCCCGTTCCGGCCCCCAGACTCCAGTCTCCGCCCGTTCCGGCCCCAAGACTCCAGTCTCCAGGCCCGTCCCCACGGCCCCCGACCATGACCCCTCCAGGCCCGTCCCCACGGCCCCCGACCATGACCCCTCCAGGCCCGTCCCCACGGCCCCCGACCATGACCCCTCCCTCCCACCCTCTTGGGACCGCCTGGAAGTCGGTCCTTGAAGGGGGGGTGGGGTCAGGGGTTGGGTCGGCGCCCCACGCCACGACGACGCCGGAGCCGCACAGCTCGGCGCCCCACGCCACGACGACGCCGCACAGCTCGGCGCCCCACACCACGACGACGCCGCACAGCTCGGCGCCCCACACCACGACGACGCCGGAGCCGCACAGCTCGGCGCCCCCCGAGACCCTGAGGCCCGGCCGCCGACCCGGCAGACCCCCCGAGACCCTGAGGCCTGGCCGCCGACCCGGCAGACCCCCAGAGACCCTGAGGCCCGGCCGCCGACCCGGAAGACCCCCAGAGCACCCCACGCCCGGCCGCCGCCCCGGCAGGCCGCCGGACCATAGCTGTCGGGTCCCCACCCTCCCGCCCCTTGTCTGATTTTCATGGTTCTGCCCCCCTTTAGGACCGTCTGGAATTCGGTCCTTGAGGGGGGGGTTCTGTCACGGTTTGGGTCTGCTCTGTCTTATTTTGTAGTTTTCATGTCTCTGGTGTTCCTGGGTAACTTCACTTCCTCCCTTGTCCTGTCTTCCCCTGTAATTGTCTGTCGTGCCTGATCGTTTCCACCTGTGTTCAATCACCTGCACCTCCCTTGTGTATTTAAGCCCTGTGAGTCCCTTGTCTGGTGTGGCGTCATTACATGTCGACGTTCTTGTGTCCCGTCAAGTAAGTCAAGTCTATGTTTTCAAGTCCAGGTCCCTGTTTTTTTGTCTGTTTTGTTTTTGCCTCCTTCCTCCCCTTTTTTGGTTGGAGTGATTTTGAGTTTTTTGACAATTAAAGTCTTTTATTTTTCAAACTCCGCATCTGAGTCCTCCCTCCTTGCCCTCGACCGCGTCCCCCCTGACACCCCCGGTGTATTTCACGTCTGTAAAACACTTTTTAACAATGTGGATGTTATGTGTAAATAACAGTATCAAGCATCGCGAAAAAGCACCGATAAATATGTATGAAGTGTTCAATGCTGCGCACACCAAAATACAGTTGTCTTGGTTTACCCTGAACCAAAATGATTTTTGCCACTGACGATGGCAGGGACACTTGAAAGCACGGTTGGCAGGGCTGGACTGGTAATCTGGTACACTGGGCAAATGCCTGGTGGGCCGACGCACTTGGGGGCCGGTCGATAGGCCTATACAATTATTATTTATTTTTTGCTTTCGACCGGCCCATAAAGCAGGGACAGCGGCCCATTGGTTAATTTTCCATACTGACACTGGGCTGGCCCAATCATCTCTTAGCAGGCTCCACCCCTCCCTCTCCGTGTGTCAGTCAGATGCAGTCAGTGGTTTAGAGCCAGAAAGAAATCTGTGGATTAGGATGGAGAAACCAAAACGTAAGAGCAAGGGGGGTGCGGAGAAATTGCGGGCCAAAAAAAAATCTAGAGGTTGATGTCTCAACATGTTAAAAAATAACCGACATGTTTAGTGCTGTAGCTTCAGTTTCCAAAACTACTACAGTACCTGACGACATGTTGCAGAAACAGCAGGTGAACATAGCACATGGAGGAGGAGAGGTGACTAGCCATAGCGATAGTGGTGCTTGCGGCTCGCAGGCAGCAGAGGAGAAGGTGCAGCAGGTGTCTTAGTCTGATAGTGAAGTCAAGGAGGGACAGAGTGAGCAGGAGAGTGTCATTGAAACGGTAAGCAAGCATAGTAGCTATATGAACAGGGAGGGAGTGTTAATCAGGGCGGGTGCATGAGGATAGTGTGTGTGGGCCTGGCTGGGCTGGGGCTGGGCCACAACGAAGATGATGACGATTTAACAGATACCTAAATTAATGAATATTATAATAAGGCAACAAACATAATCGTTGTCAGTTGTTGCTATTATAAAGTCTGAGTGTCAGTTGTCATTTGTCAAATTGTCACTTAAAAGTTACTGCAAAGGCCACTCAGTTAGCTAAAGTCAAATAACACAGCATAAGCTTTTTTGCACTGTTTTTGTAGCTAGCAGAGTTGAGAGTTCACTTATTCAATTGCAACTTGGGATATTCTAATGTAACCATTTAAAACTCATAACGGCCGTCGACGGCCCTTCTTCTCTAGAAAAAAAACTTAAATGATGCAATTTGATTATTTTAATTATTACTCGCCCACAACGAGTTACACGTTAGAAGAGGTAGCTAACGCATGTTATTTGGGGGTTAAAAACCTGCTTTGCATTTTAAACGCTATATATTCAACTAACTAGATATTTTCTAATGTTTTTTCTGAATTTCCAATATCATCAATATGCAATATAACGTCAATCGAATACTAAAAATGTTATATATATATTATCTGGACGTTTTGTGTGAGTAATTTGTTTGTATAGGTTTTTTATGGGAAGTACATTTATAGGTAAATGTTGTTTGGTGTCATATTAAAGAGGGGTTTGTGCTCTTTAAAGGGATAGTTCACCCAAAAATGAAAATTGTGTCATCGTTTACTCCGCAAGGATAGTGTGCTGGTTGGTGGTTGTGTCCAACCGATTGTGGTGGGCCTGTCTGAGCAAAAATGCCAGGGCCTTTTTTGTCCCAGTCCAGCCCTGACGGTTGGTCGACGGCGTAGCGCAGCGGCCTTAGATAGAATGCATTGTTGTTTTGCTCGACAAGGTTCGAATCCAGGTTTTGCTGATCTTTCAACAAATATATGTTCTTTTAGGTATTTCTTCATATGTGGCTGTGATGTAGTGCTCACTTTTCGCTGCAATGGATATGGGATGCATTTTGAACATTTTCAGCATTATGTTTGCGAATGTATGACGAATCAGGTGACTGAGGCAAACAGTGTTTTTATTTATGGAGCACAGACACGTCTGTTGTCTTTGGAATCAACAATTGGTGTAGATGGGGGGGGACGAGAGAAGGAAGGGATGATGTTGCAGGTGTGCTGTCTGGACAGTGGTTCAGGCTGAAGGTTATGCCCCTAGACAAACAATGGCCAGAGGAAGACTTCTTGAGCCTCTCATCAAATCTTCTTTCAGTATCTAACAACAATTGAGTATGGCCAACATCATTAAAGGCAAGTTTTATGGTATTGCACATTTCAACAACAAGGCAATGCAAAGTACGTCACATAAAAACATTAAAAGGCAAAAAATAAGGAAATTAGTTTCTTAATTTGGAGCAGCTGAAAGTCTCATCAGACCTGCAACTTTCTGGGACTTTGTTCCAGACATGTGGAGCAGAAATAGTCCAATATATTTTTGTAGTTATATTTATACACAGAACAAATAAACTAGCTGTTACTACTTTTAAGACTGTTTCATCAAACAATTCACATAATGGTTTTGTGTGAGTTAACACTGTCAATTATTGGCTGTAACACATAGAAACCTAGTTTACATAAGCAAAAACACTGGATTTGGTTCTTGCCTATTTTCATCATACTTATATAATTAACATAATTACATAAATCAGATGGAGAGACGATTACTATTATATTGTCAAAATGTATGTTTTAATTTGGACATCTGTATGCCTATGTACTGTATATATGATAAGGTATTGTTCAAGTTATTTATATGTTATATGTTTTTCCTGAAAATCCAAATGATGCTCTGACACAGTTCTGATGATAAGCCCAGCTGCAGCAAGATGTCCTGGTCCATTTTCTGTTGGGTTGCATTTTATGCTTTTCCTGAGCTGCAGTGTGAACATGTCTCAAGCAGACATGGGTTCGTAGGTATGGAAGTGAATTCCTTTTGAGCAGGTGATCTTCATCACAGCTCCATTCAGAGTGGTGTCCATAATCAACCTCATCATGCCCTCTGCTATCAATGATGGCCTAGAGATTAATACAGAGAGGGAATAGGGCATTAGATTATAGATTGAAAAGTAAGGCACGCACAGACTTCACAGGCCTGTTTAAGGATGTTTTTTGTTTTTTTTCTACATTCCTACAGTTTCATGACATTTTCTTTTTTGTGTTCTCTTTGGCCTGTCCTCACTTTTGTAAAAAGTGTCTAAAGTTAGTTAAGGGTAAGGGTTATGAATTAAATAACTTTACTTGCATTTATTTCCTGTAAAGTTGATTATTTGCCAAGGTGAACAGACAAACTTCTATCCGTCAAATATGACTAAAACCTTTTAACGGTCAGTGCCCACACAATGGTATGGCATCATCGGAGGACCCTTTGGGCAGGAAATAAATGTATGATGCATGTCAATGTAATATCTCCTAGTCATGAAAACACTATTGTGTTGTATTGTGTGTAATGAGGGATCAGGAAGTCATCTTGCCACAACTTTCTCTGACTCAAAATAAATCTGCTCCTTATCTCTGAGCTTCACAATTTGTGTTAAAGAAAGCTTCTTCAGAGCCATATATAAAACCATTTTTTGTCATACAGATGTTTCAGATCATCACTGCATACTTTTAGTGCATGCAGTGCAGTGCATGCAGTGTGCATGCAGTGGGTTTGACTTAATCAGTGGAGCACGCTCAAATGCACTAGCATTGAGGTTGCTCCACTGGCCAGGTCAAAGCAACCACCTACACTATGCACATACAGCTGTTACATTTGTCGGGGAACCATAGCAGTACAGTATGTTAAATCAATACGGATTTTGCCATTTTTGTTTAATTACTTGATATTCTGACACAATTTCTTTTTTAAGGTTTCTTCTTTGGTACATAATATGAATAAAAACTGTATAGTAATGGAAAAAAGGCACAGGAAGCTAAAAAAAAGTTACATTTTTAATCAAGTAATCTTACTGTAAAACTCCAAACTTGCTCATGCTGCGTTTGAAATCATCCTTGAACTTGACAAACTTGCCCATGGTGTCCTCATGTTCCACTGAGTGCAGCAGAGGAGTGTCAACAAAGGCCGGACACAGGGTGTTAATACGAACGCCGTAGTTTCCCTGAGAGGACGCATCCTGCAAGAACATTTGGAATAAGCTGCTGAGCTTTTGAGCATTCTGGAAGGCATCCCATTCTACAGGAGCTGAAGATAATCTTTGTACTGTTCCAGTGTTTGTGTGTGCTTTTCTTACTGCCATAGCTCTAGTGAAGCCAATGACTCCATATTTTGTAGCAGTGTAGACAGGCTGGTGAGGTGAATGCAGGAAGGCTGGATTATTTAGATAAAAGGAGACAAGAGAAGAAACTTAAGTTGAGCAGAGAAAAATTCAATCACGAATAAGCAGAATTCTAAATGCATCTTTCAATTTACTTTTTACTTTTCTTTTACATACAAGATACGTAAATATTCAGTTTCCATATCCCTGGTTCATTCCGAGTCACTTAAACTACATTTTTTTGCTCACTTGCAGCTTTCATTACATCTTATTACAAGGGACACATTGAGTCGCAAGGATCCAAGCAAGGAGAGAAGACCCCAGAAAATATAAGTAGTTGTTAAAATGCAATTAAATTAACCAGAATAGGATTATAATGTTTTGAGCACTGTAAATTATTTTAGGCCTGATGTTTTTGGGAGTTGTGTCCCTTTTGTTGTATAGCAATTAACATTTTGAACTAGATTGTTAACAACAAAATAAAGAAATCTGAGAATGATACACAAATTTAATCTGTGATAAAACTTTCCACTGGAAGAGATCAGATTAGTCAGCGTACCAAATTATATCAACTTTATATGCACCCTGCTAGCTTCATACATGTGAAACTTTGCCAAGAAAAAAAGAGAATGAACAAAATTGAGAAATTGCTGAGCGCAAGTTCTGAGACGCTCGCAGAGCTTCCACCAGGTGCAGCACTAGACGAGGTTTGTACGGGAGCAGGGCGACATGAACGGGCTGATACAACCACGGCTACCGGCTCCAATGATGCCGTTTGTGCAATCCCCCTACGCTGTTTGGTGATAAATTAACCATAACATTAAGCGCTCTCCCAACCGTGAGTGAGTGGGGAGCGCTGTCGACCTCCAATCAGAGGGTTGGCGGTCTGATCCCAGGCCCGGCTAACCTGCATGTTAATGTGTCCAATGTGTTAGTTACTGATGGGCAGGTGCCACTGTGTATGGTAGGTCCTGTCATTAGTGTATGAATGGGTGAATGATGTCATGTAGTGTTAAAGCGCTTTGAGTGGTCAGAAGACTAGAAAAGCGCTGTACAAATCTATTTTACCAAGTCCATTAAGTTTGGACTATACTATCACAATTCAAGTGAATTCCAAACTAACTTGTCCATGTTGTTTCTGCACTTTTAATTCCATAGTTTTTATTTTCGTATCGTTTTTATTGAGGAAAAGAGTTATGTGAGATCACCTTCCCATTCTTTAATTATGCAACCACAGCATTTGTAGTGTACTGTCAAGGCATACAAGTGTAAAGATATTACTAGTTTAAAGTTAGTGTATTTAAAGTCAAAGTTTTTTGGTCTAAAATACACATCATGATTCTAAACACAGCAGACACACAACATAGCTCAACATTCTTTCCTTTGGAGAATGCTTCACCATGTTTGGACAAGTTTGTGTTTGTATTGAAAATGGCAAGTATGCGCGCACATCCAACATGCAAGCCTTCAGTTATTAAGCTCCTCTTTTGTGCAACCAGCATCCACTTCTGCTGCTATCATCATTCTTATTATTTTTTCCAAATATTAATCCCATTACTATTACTGTCATCATAATCCAACACTACCAACTTGGCTTCTTTGTGCATTCCGTGTGGATGGTGGTTGTATCTGATGGTGGTTGTTCCTGCAGTGGTCCTGCCGTACACTTGGCTTACTACTTGCAATATTTGAAACATATCTGTCATAGGAATTGAATGTATGATACATCTTTTACGTTGTTCATTCTGTATACATGACATCCATTGTAGTCTGTCCATCCCAGGAGAGGGGAGTTTTTCCGGTGCCGATGTTAAGGTGTCAGGACAGAGGATGTAAAGCCCTCTGAGCCAAATTTGTAATTTGCAATTTTGGGCTATACAAAATAAAATTAATTCAATTGAAAGTACATTCACTGATGTTATCACAAGCAAGATTTGTGAAAGATTTTCAGCTCATACTGGAGACGGAACTGTTCTAGACCTAAAGTGCCTTGAAAAAGTATTTGCTAAATTCTGGTTTCTTATTGTTTTTAAATATTTTTCACTAAAAAGTTTCAGTTTGTTTCAGATCGTCTAACTATTTTTAATGAGACAAAGATAACCCGGGTAATTTCAAAATGGAATTTATTTATTATGGGAAAAAGCTATCTAACCCTACCAGGTCCTATGTGAAAAAGAACCCCCCCCCCCCCTTATAAACCATGAATGAACTATGATTGACGACATGTTTTAAAAAGTGTAGTTAAATTTCACTAGCCACACCCAGGCCTCATTTCTTTTGTGAACTGTTACAAAAGCTGATGAACTCCATAAAGCAGTAATTTATAAATGAACGACTCATCTAGGAGGTCATAAAAGAGCCCCAGAACAACATGTGGAGAACTGCAGGCTTCACTGGTCTCAGTTTTTACATTTTACATTTCTGGTAACCGTGTTATAAAAGCAATAAGGTACTTGAGGCAGTACTTTATCTTCAATAATGTAACTGTTCGAGGGTTGCTATGGTTACTGATTAGCAACTTAACTTTTATACCTCTTGGGCCAAGCTGTAGTTGTGTCTGTTCTATTATTTAAACACTAATGTTAGGTATGTTATGTATGTTTTAATGGCACTTCATTAATCTGAATATCTGTCACTTATTGAGTTTAATTTTCCTTGTTCAAACTGAACAGTGACAGCGGCTTTTTAGACACAGCAGGAGATGGTGCAAGATAAATAGTCATCTTTTCTAACCTGCTATTTATTTTCTGTTATCTACCAAGTGCAGCCAAGGTCTGTTTTTGTCTCCTTTGACTAATGCTCTCACCATTTTTTTTTAATTGATAGATCTGAATCTATACAAAGAATCACATAAAAGCATTACTTAAAATTGTGCGTTTGCCAGAGATATGATCATATTTATTCTAGAAAAAAATTCAGTCTTAACAATTTGGCCAGTCAGCTAATTGAGAAAAGTAGGACAGCACTTTACATTTTTAGATACGTATAACTTTAGCTAGCAATCAAGGCAAATATGTACATGTACATGTTGGTGTGGGCATGTGTTACCTGCCATTGAGGAGACATTGATAATGGTACCTCCTTCTTTCTTGTACTCTTTACTCATGTGTTCAAGTGCCAAGTAGGTCCCTTTAATTACAGAGGTCTACAAAGATTAAGAGACAACATGGGCAAAATGGTTATTTTCACAACAGGCAAGAGCAGAACATAACACAGAAGGAAATGAAAGCAGCGAATATGTTAATTTACTGATAAGCAAATATATTTGTAGTTGTGGTTTTCATTGTTGACACCTGTTCGGTGAGTTCTCTATAAGCCAACAGATAAATTCTGTCAGTGGAAACAAGTATAATAAAAATGTTTTTTAATGCCATTCCATTAACTGCTCGCTGTGTCATAATGCAATGTTTGTGAGTTTCCTTTCCAATAATAATGACAACATTGACATGAAAGCAAATTGATTAACACAAAGGTCAGTCCAAGCATTAGTCCTAACGTATACTATGATGTGCATTCACTACCACTGCACTTGTTGCACTGTGCACTGAACTATTTTAAGTCGCTTTGGATAAAAGCATCAGCTAAATGACATGTAATTTAATGCAATGTAATGAACTATACTCTAACAACAATATCTCCCAATTCAACAAGCAATGGCCGGTTACTGTTATTACCACCTCATAGGCAAGGAGATAAGTAGATTGAGATAGGCACCTCATTCATTACTGTGTCGACTTTATCTAGTGTTACTTCCTGTTTTATCTTTTTACCACCGAACCCATGCGTCACTGATAATTTTGCTTCCTGTCTTTGTTTAGTTGCCCGCCATTTCCTTCATTAGAACCGTTTTTTACTTAAACTGTGTATACTCCAGTGCTTCCTTAAATGTTTGTCAACGAGTGCCTTGTCTTTTCTGTTGTCTCAGGCCTTTCTTTGTCTATTACGGGCTTTTTGATTTTTATATTTTCTCTCTGTGTATTGTATGCCTGTGCTGTTTCATTTGACAACACTATTCAGTCTTTATTGAATGTCCCTTTTGCAACAAATTACTCATATTTTCTAGTCTCTCTGTGCGTGAGTTGAAGATAGTAGATGCTTTCATTACAGCCTGTGCCTGCATAGCTGGTTAGCAGCAACCAATAACCAGAATGAGGTGAATAGTCCACACGTACTCTAATATATACTCCAGCTGCCATATTTGGAACACAGACATCTCCAGGTTTTTATATGGGGTTTTGATGCTCAAAACATGTACAGGTACCTCTAATATAAGTAGTCCTAAAAGCATGAAGCATGAACCAGTTCAAACACGTTCAACAAGAAAAAAAGCTGAAGAATGTAAGAGGAACCCCTTTGGGACAAGCAGCCAATAATGTCTCTTGATGAGGAGGAATTTTTTCCTCTAAAAAATCTTATAGGGGATTTGGCTTGTTGTGAATGGCTAAGAGCCTGTTGATGCAATAAATGAGTAAAACTGGTACAATGCTGTGAAAAAGTATTTGACCCTTTCCTGGTTTCTTATTTTTTTGGGGCGTATTTGTCACACTTGGATGTTTTAGATCATCAAGCAATTTTTAATACGAGACAAGAATAACCAATTTTTTTATAGATGTGTTATACATATGGTTGAGGCTGCTTTGTTGAATTATTGTAAGGTTATGGAGCTGTTTTACTGCTCTGAAGTGTCAAAATTGTATAATACAACAAACGTCAAATGCTTCGTAGGATGGCATTATGGACATCTTGAGTTTGTATTAAAGTAATTTGAATATACATAATAAAAACATGAGAGCTCAAACACATCAAGGCCGTTCAGTCCAGGCTCACTGAAGACTATCAAATTTTCAGACAGAGAGCTTAAGCTAGTGTTAAGGAAAAAGATAAGACTGGCGCGGAGCCAGACCAGTTGAGAACCACTGGTGTAGAGAGTAGATATTGGGACGTGTTTGAACAGTTCTGTGATGTAAGGGCCTTTGTCTTACCAGATTGACCTGTATGGTCTTTTCCCAGTTCTTTTCATTGTTGATGCCAGCGTTGTTGATAACAATGTCCAGACGACCAAATTGGTCTACCGTCCTGTGAAATGCATCTATTCAACAGAGACAAAACCCATCTGTGAATGACTTGAGACATTAAGGTTGAAAATGTGAGACATGAGACATTGAAAAAACTAAATCAAGCAATTGCACCTTACACTTTTGGAGAATCTCTCTTAAAATGTCTTCATGGGATAATGTGTTTTCCGTTGTTCACTGAACAACAAAGAGGATAGCCCATGTGTTTTGTTTGCTTGTGTATGTTAGAGAACATACTCCAAAAATTACATAAATATCAATAAAAATTCAACATGAATTACGGTATATACATTGTGCTCTTATACAATGAGCCACCAGCAGGTTGTCTATGTGAGCAGACAGACAGTTGGATGAAAAGCTGAATCCTACCACATTCAAAACTTAGATACCCCGCAATTAGAAATGACAAACCTGCTTTTAACAGATCTGCTTGACGAACACACACGCCTATAAAGGAATCACACACATTGATGGTGCATACACAAAGAACACAAGCACTACCTAAAATTGCACACACTGTTTACCATACACTTGATGGTCAGGTGTCACTGTATGATAGTTCCTGTCATCAGTGTATCAATTGACAATAACAGTGTTAAAGTGCTTTGAGTAGTTGAAAGTTTAGAAAAGATGTATGAATACATGTACAGTCCATTTACCAAATATACATATTCAATCTCTTCTTACCATGCATGCACGCACGCACGCAGACACACAATCATCAGCTCTATGCAGGCTTGTGTCCATAAGAAAAACAGAATTATCACACAAGAGCAACACCAAACCGCATTCCACAGCTGTTAGCCTGCAGGGATTTACTTTTTGGATGTCAGACAAAAAAACGTTGTCTTATGTCTCTCTTGCTCACTGACTCACTCTAAGACATTTTTTCCCTACAAATACTCCAATTCTGTGCTTCTACTTGTTCTCACCCAGCCATGACCAAAATCATACAGATACAATTTGCTCATCTGCATAAAAGAACATAATGAGCATTTCATGTACAAGTATTCTGCAGTCGAAATGCTAGACATATTGACAGACAAGTAAATCGTAGTATTTTCTTCTATTAACACCAATTTTCTACAGGTTAAATTTTCATTAAAGGCAATTACAGTACGCAATGGCCCATCTGCGTTCGTGTTACCTCTCAGTGCCTCTCCATTGGACACGTCACATGCGATAAAGCAGCAGTTGCCCTCTCCAAACAAAGCATCCAGCTCTGTCTTGCTCTCTTCCCCACATGTCTTGTTGAGGTCGACCACGGAGACCTGAAGGAATAAAATGTACTTTTTAGAAATAACAAACAAGGATTTATGCCTAATGCATATATAATTTCCTCTTTAGTGTGATATATGCATTTTACTTTTCTTTTAGTATTATAATTATATGGAAGGAGGGCATTGTAATAATCTGCAAGGTAGGAGGCAAAGAATGCCGACAACAGACATCACTTTATCAAACGATAGTCAAAAATGTTCTCTTTCCTGAGCTGTTTAGCTAAGGGATATGTATTTTTCCCAGTAACTCCACATTGAAATATGTTCATCTACTTTCTGTGCTCAGATCATCATGGGTGGTTCTAGGTGATGTTTCTGACCATAGGCTGGAATGGCAGTGTATACCTGGTGGCGATTTCCACAGACTTCTGTTAGTTGGAGGGTTTATATATATCTCTATATTTTTTTTAATGTTAAGCCCCAAACTACTGTATTTGGATGTATTAAACACCATAATTTGCATACAAATCATGTTTTGCAATATCCATTTATTCAAGGTGTTTGATTATAATATACAAAGTTTGTAAAATAGTTTTTTGCTGCAGACTATTTAGTGATATCCCTTTTATTAATCCATAATCCATTCTCTGTAAAATTATCAAGGAAAATTCTTGTAAACGTACGGTTTTCACATTTTACTTCATCATCAGTTTAGTTGCATACTGGGGGCTGAGTGAACTATAAAGCTATACAGCTAATGCCGGACATCATTCTTTGGTCACAGTGCTGACTTCCTCTGCTTAGGTCTGTGGTTTGACAAGTGTTGCTGTGAACAGCTCAGTAACTGAGCACTTCTCAGAGAACACAAATACAAAACCGATGACATGGCACTGTAATTAATAGAGTCAAGGGTTGTGAAGAGGTTTAACTACTTCAAAATACTTTTTGCTCTTTCTTGCATAGCAAAATGCAAGTTTCCTATATAGCCAAATAATTATTCTGTTTAGACTCGAAGACGAATAAACACTAGGCCAATTTCTACATATCAACTAGACACAGCTGTAAGAACAAACAATGCATTGAGAATGTGAAATAAGCTTCCCAGTGTTTAGTTGAATAAATAAAGCCCCAGCAGGTCTAGTGTGTGCTTGAGCTGTGGAGATAAGTATTTTGTACCTGGGAACACATGACAGAAGCTTAAACAATAAATGACAGCAGTTATGTTAAACCCCATTAGTTATTAAAATTCTAATTTTCAAAAGAAGACAAAGTAATACAATAATTTAAAAAGTAATTAGTTTATATAGCGTTGAACTTACAATTGTAGTTTAAATAAAGGCAGACTGAGCTGTACTGACCTTGGCAGAGCTCTGCAGTAGTGACTCGACCACGGCTCTTCCAATGCCCTGAGCACCCCCTGTTACAAGAGCCACCTTTCCATTAAGAGACATGTTCCGAGCGCAGAAGCAAAGCCCTTACACCTCTTAAAAGCTTCCTTTCTCTGTCTCTTCCACTTCTCCTTCCCCTGTCTTTGTCTTTCTTACTTTATCTGACAGATTTTTTCCCCCTATTTTTCTGCCCTTCTATGTGTGTTCATGCCCTTAACTGCTCTCTCACACAAGCCATAAGCTTTCTCAGCTCTTGTGCGTTTTTCTCTTTTAGCCGAGACTTTTCTTCCCTCCCTTTTCCGCTCTCATTCTCTCTTTTTCTCTTGCTCTCTCTAAGCTTAACAGTCTATGCAAACATAGCACTGTGTCAAAAATAGAGAGGGGGAGAGTTAAAGGCTATGTAAACTGTAGGACACCATAACAACTTGTATCCGGCTAGTTGTACCTGCTCCGTGTTCTTCTCCTACTTATTTTATACCTCGTCCTTCTATCCCTCACTGATTCCCTCCTCTCTTACTCTAGTTATACAAGACACTGTATTCAAAATAAAAATAAGTGGACGAAAAATATTTTCGGGTTGAATTTATTTTTGACTCAGTTTTATAATTTTTTGGAATTATATATATATATATATATATATATATATATATATATATATATATTATTCTTCACTTGAATTTATTTTTTTATATTCACTGTATTATATTTTTCGGTTGCAGATTTTATATTTTCAGGTACAAAACTTTTTTTCGCGTTCGGATCTTTTTTTCACATTCAGACTTTTGACCGTGATGTGGTGTAGGGGGCGGGGCGTCGACTGAGAGGGGCGTATCATCATGAGTGACAGCTTAACAAATAAGGCTGAGGACAGATTCGGACATCCCGGTTCAGTAGTTCGTCAGCGAAGCGTTGTTAAAACACAAACTACACCTCTCTGTAACCGTAGTGATGTAGACAACCAGCTGCAACCCCAATCGGACAATAGGACATAATTTATCATCACAGAATGGTCAGCTTCCTGTGTGACGAGTACGCAGAGGCGTCGTCTGTATTTAAGTTTCGCTGACCAGTTATTCAACCAGGAAGCCCGAATCTGTGAATATCTTTCCAACTCTACCGAACTCAGACGCCATCGCACGGATGCTGCGCTGCGTCCACACTTGTTTGTGGAAGTGGGAAACGAGATTCATGTGTGGTTGATGAATGGTACATTCTGAGCTTTGTCTGTGGCGTCAATCGTTTTACATCTCATCTTAAATATAGTGAAAAGAAAGGGTTGACTCTTAAGTCTCGCGTGCCCACGTCTGAAGAAGGCATTACGGTTGATGACTCTGGCCCTTTCTCAATACCTGAGACGGCGAGAACGGACTTGCGTTCCCGCGAGAATAGACTCGGGAGAAAGACTCGGGAGTTCTGACTCGCAGGTTCGGGAGAACGGAGAACGGTCATTTCCGCATTTGGAACAGCAGCTGACTTGATGACGTCACCACGTCAGCTGGTCTTGCTAATACGTTTTAATTTAGTTTTTGACTTAAATATTTTACTATTACCAAGCTGTTGTCTCATTTTCATTTAAAATTAGTAATGATATATATAATATTGAGCACCATATATATAATCAGTCCTAAAATAATTAGCTTTATCATTTTAGGAGGAGGAGGATGGATACAGTAACAAAAAATAAACTATTATACTAAAATATTTGAATGCACACACACCTACCATTTGTCTTGTTACTTAAACACCAAGAGGCTGATAATCAGTGTAGTGGTCCTCGTACAGCAGGAGCAGATTGTAACAACAAAAGTTGCTTACACAACTAACTTCAGTCATAAAATTACTAGAGCCGGGACTTTAGCGCGTTAATTAAGATTAATTAATTACAATGTGAATTAAGATTAATTAATTAGACAAAAAATTACACATTAAACATTTTTTAAGCATTTTTACACTTATTTTTTGCACCGCGGGACGTTTCTCACTGGATGAGTTTTGGCGGACCGATTATACTGGAGCACCAACTAGCGTTCATGACTTCAGACAACAACAAACCACAGTGAACATGAACGAAGAAGCTGACGAGACCGTGTCGGTTGGCCCCGTGAATGGGAAATTTTATTATAAAAAACAGACGGATGGAAGCGTCGATAAGAGCATGGTTGTGTGCAAGCTATGCAACAAGAAATTCGCATATCACCGCAGCACATCGAGCCTCAAGTATCACCTCAACGCAAAACAATTACCAGCTAGCGTGGACGTTAGCCCGACTCCGAGTACAAGGACCCACACCCAACCCACATTGCACCAGATGACTGGTTTAAGGACCAGGGTAACTAAGTCCACGTCTGAAAAAATAACCAATGTTCTGAATGTACTTGAAAGTATTGGTCTACTTGGTAAATTGGTCTAATTATTAAAAACATAGTTTACAGAAGGTCTACTTACCTATAGACTACCTGAATTTCTGAAAGTACTATATTTCTAAATATGCTATTGCTACACTTGTCTGCTGGAATTGGTTGAACAAAAATAAAATCCATGTGAAAAAAATTACTTCTCACTGTTCTCAGGTCAAATATTTATGCAATTAAAATGCGATTAATTAATTACAAAGCCTCTAATTAATTAGAATAATATTTCTAATCGAGTCCCGGCCCTAAAAATTACATTATGTTACTTAAATAGAGTAGTATTTATAAACTTCGACATAAATTTGTTTATTTTCCCCTGTCGTTGTTACCTGTTGCTGAGGTGAAATGCATTCTGGGATATTTGGCTCTCACAAGAACAGACGAGCCTGCTCCGATGCATGCCCGGGAAAATGGGCGGGGCGAGTCACATCCGGGTATTATAACCGTTCTCGGCCAGATGCGGACTTTAGAATGGGAACCGTACTCGGGCTGCGACTGATAACGTTACACAAGTCCACAAGAACAAAAGGCCACACAAGAACGCATATTGAGAAAGGGCCTCTGTCACTCGTGATGACACGCTCTTCTCAGTCGACGCCCCGCCCCCTACGCCACATCAGGGTCAATAGTGAATGTGAAAAAAAAGATCCGAACGCTAAAAAGTTTTGAACCTGAAAAAATGAAAACTGCAACCGAAAAATATAATACAGTGAAAATCAAAAAATAAATACAAGTGAAAAATGAAAAATACATATATTTTTCAAAAAAATAATAAAACTATTTAAATATTATTCGTCCACTTGATTTTATTTTGAATACAGTGTTGTATTTTTCAAAACATGGGGAAATGTGATGTCCTGTTCAAGGTGATTTTTGTATAATTATTAAATAATTATTTTTGCATTGACTAAAGTTCATCCATTGTTCTAAATTTAGTTAAATATTACTGTGTTCATTTCAGGGTTGTGTTGTTACTGGCGTGAAAATGTGTATCGTTTTGTCTCCCTTTTCTTTGTTTTCATGGCACTGTCCACCTCAGTCACCTTTGTGTGAGTGTGTTTGTCTGGGGAAAGAAATGAATTGTACTCTTTTTTGTCCTCTGTTAGTTGAGAGGCTATAGCACCATTCGGTATTTTTTTGTATACCGGATTTTTTCTTAAAGGTAAGGTGAATGGAAGACAACTGTTTTTCCTCTGTAATGAGGCTTGTTCACGTCCTATCTTGCGTAAGCGAGATTTAATAAAAAACTGTCACTAATGAAGACCACGTTGTTCCCTGTTTTGTGGCAATACCTGTATTGACTTAAATTGAGTAGGATTTGTTAAGGCTCATGGCAGATTCGTCATAACCTTTTCGTCACTTTTAGAATGAGAGAATGCCTAAAACGGAAACCATTGAATGCAGTGTTGTGCCTGAACGCGTTCATTGAACGATAGTTCATGAACTCGTTCATATTTTGGGCGAACGTGAACTGAACGTACTGTATTAATGCCCGATGAACGTTACTGTGAACTCGTTCATTCTGGTGTCTATGAACGGCACGTTCTTTCAGGTTAACATCATTCAAATAGGGTGCCAGATTTCTACAAAAAACACACCGTAAACGCGTCTTATTAAGTATTCAGCATTCAAGCAGCATGTGTTTGAGAATGTACTGTAGGGGTGAACGCTACAGCTGCTGCTAGTGTGGAGTGAATGGACAGCAACATTAAAGCAACAATGGGGAAATGCTGTCGCCTCAATGCGAATGTAAACCCTGGTTGGATAAGGATTCAAAATTGGATATGAAGATTAAATCTGATGCATAGCTTCAGTGTTAAAACAGATAAAATAATTGCTGTCTGTGGTTCTATATGCACTCTCAGAAAAAAAAGTACAAATCAGTACCTTTAAGGTACAAAAGCTTGTCACTGGGGTGGTACCCTCAAAGGTACATTATTGTACCTTGAAGAAAAGGAGCAAATTTGTACCTTACCTGTGTGTACCTTCTAAGGGACAATACTGTACCTTAGAGGATCAATAATGTACACTGTAAAAAAAAATTTGTTGACTCAACTTAACTATATCAAGTCATCTTGTTGCTTTGACCGAGTTAATTTGAGTCAACTAATAGTGTCAAGTTTATCACACTTCAAAACAGGAGTTGATGCAACTTGCAGTCTGTTGACTCAACTTCCTGTATCAAGTAAGTTGGACCTGAAAATATTATTTGAGATAACTTTAAGAGATGTTGGTTAAATGTATTTTATCAAGTTCCTTCAACTGTGAATCAAGTTGGCTCAACATGGAATACATAATTGATACAACTCACGATTTGTTGACTTAACTTTCTGTATCAAGTAATGTGGAGTGGAAAACATTACTTTAAGAGAACTAAAAAAGATGTTGGTATAACTTACTTTATCAAGTTAGGGTAACATTATTATTTGCCAGTCAAACTTAAATATTAACACATGAAAAAAATAGCTTAAAAGACAATTCAATAAGGACCTTTATTAAAATCCCAACAAGTCCAACTTCAACCAGGCTTGCTTCAAAATAAGTGTCAATTGATGTCCTTGGGACAAAGTTAGCCTTAACACCCTCTAACACACTTTTGCTTTGGGCTGCTCAAACTGAAATTAAACTGTCCCACACATAAATAATAATTTATTACATAAAAATAAGAGCACCCTTCCTTCAGGGAAAAACAATAACTCAACCCTAACCCTTCAACGGAGTCCATTCTGAGTTAAAGTGATGGTTCTGAGTAATTTCATCCTAGGGTCCTTTGCACCATTACCGCAAGCCAAACACCCCCCCCAGCTATTCAGCTGATAACGCTACTCTACGCTAACTCTCCCAATGTTCGACCCAGGTAAAACAAGATTCTGGGGGGGGGGGGGGGGGGGGGGGGTGTTTGGCTCGCGGTCATGGTGCAAAGGACCCTAGGATGAAATTACTCAGAACCATCACTTTAATCTTCAGAGTTGCTGCAGTAAATTGCAAAAAGATTCATAAAAAACCAAAACAAATCTCAGAAACTTGCTGAAAATGAAAACATTCAAACATTACTGAAATGTCCACTCTTGACAATTTCTCTGTAACATCACATGGATTAATACTTTTGAAATAAGTCAGTACATGAAAACAAGGTGGGGTGACCCACAGAAGGGCAATCGATTTCATCGCTTACTAAACGGTGTAAAAAACGAACTCTTTCAGGGCTGGTCAAAAACTGAAGTTACACTGTGTCCCACTTGTAAGAACAAAATTAAAATAAAGAGCATCCTTTCTTTGAGGGGAAAAAAACCCAACTCTCTAAATGACTTTATCAACATCTACATCCATTCTAAGGGAATGTTCAGTAAAATGCAGCAAGATATACATACAAAATAGGAATCTCTCTCTGAGAAACTTGCTCAAGTGTCAGCCAGAAAATGAACACGTTCAAACATTACTGAAATCTCCACTCTGTTCATGTTTGGTCTACAACATTAACGTCTGCATTAGTGTCTGCAAGAGACATTTCCTCCACAGAGCAATAGAGATCGGTTAGAACATGAAAACATAAAAAACTTGTGACCCACAGAAGGACTTTACATTTCTTTTCCTCTTACTACATAGTGAACAAATGGCAAAAAAACCCACTTCCTCAGGGCCAAATGCAGAAACATCCTCCTGAGCCATCCCTCTAGCGTAGCAGTTTATTCTTTAGAGAGTGGACTCTGGGAGTGCAGATCTCAGACTCGATTCCCATGAACAGGCGCTGAATCACCTCAAAAGTATATTTAATGTCTTTTGGATAGTCAAGGTTCAGCATGTACAGCAGGCCCATCAGGTTCACAAAAGCGTTGGGTACATCACCGAGATGACGCATGACAATCTTTTCCTCGATGACGATGGCAACATCGTTGTAGGAAACTGGAAGGGGCTCCTTCACATCTTCAACGACCAAGAGGATTCCAATCACCATTCCCTTGATGACGTCCTCCCCAGGATCTGTTGGCTTCATGCATGAACAAACAAAAAACAAAAAGGTGCCTGTGCTTTAGACATGTTTTGCTATATAGTGTATCCACACAGAGGATGCCTGAAGTGATATGCATATGTGATATGCCTATTGTGAACTAGTTTTTATATCATTGAACAATATTTTGCTGCTTACCTCACATCTCTTCATCAATGTAGAAGGATTTTCCTTCATGTACCATGGCAGTCCCTGCAAAGCTGCTGCTCTCTTCCTTTGGTTTGATGCCTGCAAAAACACGATATGTGAATTCAGTTGATATTAGAACTCTGATTTTTGTCAACCCTCAAATGACGGAAACTTAGCTTTCAGTTCAAAGAGGTAACTTAAACTCTGACCTTCTCACAGGCAGGTTATATTCAACAAACCCATAGTTTCTCTCCATCTCCTCCATCTTACGGAGCCATTTCTTATTCATTCAGTACGTATCAAAGTCCTTATCCAAGCACATTAATTAGAGGAAGTTTACTATGTCATAATCTACATCTGGGTCCCTTTCCTCAGTGGGGTTGCACTATTAATGTGGACCACAACTACAACAAATATGCACTTACATCCTTGTCGAGACTCTCCATTAAGGATGTCATTTCTTGAACTTCCTCAAAGCGCTTCAACCGGAATAACTGAAGAAGTTTATGCAGATGGCTGTCAAGACCCTCATAGAACTTATTGATGTCCATTGACATGAGCCTGGTGAATTCCTTGACGATCTATGTAGAGAAGTAAGATTAGTTTTAGTTCAAATTAAAAGTCACCTAAATTTTCACATTTCAGCACTACAACTGACAGCTTGCAATGGAACATTCCATTGAGTGCAGCGCAGCCATCTTGGACTGAATGCAGCACAACGTTTTGTTGAGTTTCTCCTCTTGTTGCTTCTATACTCTTTGGGTACATGTCAGGCGAGATGCAACGCAAACAAAATATCGCATAATTATCGCGAGACTTTCGGTATAATATCGCAATGGGTCACATCCGAAGTCATCAATTTACAGGTATAAGGTGAATTGTTGAGGATTTTTTTTACTGTTATCAAATGTAAAAATGGGTCACGCTTGACCCAAACATTATTTAAGCGTTACATAAACAATTTTTTATTTGACTCCCAAATATTTCACTTTAGGAGCACATGTGCTCAATGGGAGGAATGTTAGCATAGAGCCCTGCAATATACACAATACAACATTACTACTTTGCAATGGCTAAGAAAAACTACACATTTTACCTGTCTTTCAGTAAAAAGGGCAGGCCATCTGACTCTCATTTCGGCCACAGGTGGCTCCTCTTCAACGATCTCCTGTCTTCTCAGTGCATATGTGGCATTCATTGCATTATCGATGTAGGCTAGGTTTGGGGTTGTTTTTCTCATCTCCTGGACCATCTTTTCTCTATCTTCTTCAAGACTTCTGCTGTCTCTTCCCTGGGGGAGCTGTGGAAGAAAATTTGTTTCAGACCGTCTAGGTTTCTTGACTTTGTTTCTCTTCCCTCGCGTGTCCCCAGCACCTCTTTTCTCAGAATTAACCTCCAGTTCTCGGCAGCCCACAGCTTTTAATTTCTGTCTGTAATTGCCCATCTTAAACGTTATGCTGTGTTTCCATCCATACCATCCAGATGTGGAGCCAGGTTCTGTAAGGCAAGGGTGTTTTTCAACAAGTGCCTTGGCTACACATCCATAATGTTCAAGTGTAGGGTAGGTCATGAATGAATATATTGTTTCAGCAAGTTTGAGCAGAATCTCAGACTTCATGTCCCTTGAAATGGATAGAAGTGCTCCACTTTCTTTAAAAGCACCATTGCCCTGCCTGAGCCTCAGCTCAACATCATATGAGAAGGTGGGAATGGGAAAATGAGTTGGCCAGTGCTGTGAACGCTGACCCGCAAAGCCCTCCGTTTGGCTGCTCAATGAAGAGGACGTCGTCGGAGATGATGAATGAGCTGAAGAGGATGCTGCCGGAGATGATGGTACAGCAGAGCTTAAAGTGTCCAAACTTGAGTCCGAAGAGACAGGGCAGAAAACGACTTGCAATGTCACCTTGTCTTTCGGTAGATCGTCAACACACGTGAGGTTACAGAAGTCTTTGAAATCCTCATCTTCATATTGAAGGTCAAATGGAGAGCGTAACTGCAGTTTGTTTTTCAACACCAGTTTCAGGCTGTGAACCGAATCTGGAACAGAGTCCAAGCGGATCTTTCTAATGTCCTGTGCTGAAATGATCACACGCAACAGCATCTTGCAATTGAGGAACTCTCACGACTTCCCTGGTGATGAGAAAAAAAAAAGAATGTAAGAAAAGACAAAATGAACAATAAAGAAACATTAATAAACATTCTGTTTAAAACATGTTTTTACGCTTATGGACATATTGCATATGTTTTTCAGAGGAAGGAGAGGAACGCCATTTAAAGTAAAATAACAGCTCAACTATACCTTAATGAAGAAAAACTTTTGATGTCACGATCAGTTTGCCTGCTTTTGTGTATGGATACAGGGGTTGATATCCATTTAGTTCATGTAATTCCACAATCACCAGTTCAGAAGACTGTTTTTTCATCAACTCATAACTCCGCAGGTGCTCCATGTATCATGCATGATATGGTTCTATGAAGAAAGACACTTTGCTGGACACAACTAGAATTTTAACCAGCTTCCCAAAGTCAGGCAGGCCACTGGTGTGCCCCACGGACAGAAACATACCCTCTGAATACTTCGTGCCATAAAGGCAGGCATGGGTTGCAAGAGACACACGACTTAGGTTTCCATATTTCAGCTCTACAGCCCGCCTCATGGAGTGCTCGAGTGCATCAGGTGAAACAACTGTAGTGTGTCCAACCTCCAGATCAGGTCTGAAAAGACTTGGCAAGTCTAGATGGTAAGCTAAAGTAAGCTGGTGTTTTTTTGATAGAGTGAGCAAGATGTTTCTGAAATTCTGAGAATCATGCACCACCCTTTTAAAAAAGCTGTGCTTAGCTTCAAATCTAATGGTCCAGAAATCAACCAGGGGACCAAATCTCCGAATCAGTTCGGGATAATGTTCCAAGAAGTGGTGCTTGGGCAGGAGGTGGAAATCAGGAAACACCTCTTTTAATAGGCACCTGTGATCGGAGATTTTACACTCCAAGTATGCCAATGTCTCTTCTGAAAAATGTCCACTAGCTAGAAGCTCTACTATTTCTTTCAAATCTAATAGAATTCCCCATGTTTTGTCATCTTCTGGTATAATGTGACCGATCATCAGAGGCAGAAGTCTCAATAGTGTCCAGTTTTCGTGGCAATTCCCACCAATAGATTTTTTGGATGCAAACGACTTTGAAATTGGATGAGGTCTGTTGGTTTTATCTGTAAACTTGAAAGGGAAAGATTCAATGATGGAATTCAGCTCTTCTATTGTAAAGTACTGTTTGGATATCAGAGACTTTATGCATAGACTTAATTGCCGTGGCACTATTCCTTCAAAAAGGTCGTGCATAAAATCTGGGGGGAAGCCCTGGATTGTGTGGAAATGAGAAAGTCTATTGAGAACACAGTCACTCTTTACTCCATTCACGGAAACTAACTGATGTCTGTTTAATTCCAGAAGGTCCTGTTTGTGAGCTTCAACCGTCCGGAGCTGAAATACTCTCTCCTTTACCTCGTGACTGTCAATATCTTGCCGACTAGCTAAACAAAACCGGCAAAATTTGTCAACATTAAAACTCTCATGAAGCCCAGCAAGTGAGTGGGCCCCTAAGTTGTCTGCAGACACATAAAGTACAGTACCTCTTACAGTTGTTCCCAATTTCTGAACATACAATCCTTGCTGCTCAAGTAGTTCAAGGTCTTTTATCAGTGGTTCAAGAATGGCTCCATACCCATATTTCTTCACATCATTGCTATGACACAGACATGCAAGGTAGATTGACTGTACAGATGATCTGTATCGTATAGGTAAATTAGAAATCACCCAATAGACTGCACAGACCTTGTGCTTTTTTTTTGATGTTCCTAGTGGGTTGCAAACCTCAAAGTCATCTATATACAGTCCTAGGGCAATGCTAAGATCTTCTGATGAGAGCAAAATATTGTCTTTGTAATATAGACCGTCTCTGTATGTTTTATAATGAGACAAGTGTTCAACTGTTTCAATATGTCCCGTCTCCAAGACTTTATCTAACACATCATTACGATTTAACAGCTCTGTCAAAACTTTCAAAACCGGAATATAAACAAATTTCCGCCTTGAAGATGCATCTAAAACATATTCAATTGGCTCAATCACTTTAAAACTTTTCTTGTAAAAAGTTTCTCTTTTGTATTCAGAGCCAAAAGGCCCGTCTTTCGACAAGAAACTTAGGGGGTTCACTTTTTTAACTATCTCGGATATAGCAGCAGTGACTGCACTGTTAACTGCACAATTATGCTTGATCAGTACACTTTCAATTATTTTAGGTGTGCACTCTTCTACAACTGAGCTAATACTACAAAGCTCATTTATTATTTCCTGAGTTGTTGTTTTAGACACATGCAAATTTGTTTGCATACACAGTAAGAGAGATGCAACTTTGTGTTGAAGTAAATCATGGAGGTCTTGATCCTCTAGGGAATCATCTGTTAAGTCTAGATCGTCCGAATGTGTCTCAAAGTCTGTACTTTCAGAGTTTAAAGTGCCTTGAATAAAAGTTTGATACAGGTTTTCTCGAAAATTGTCAATGGTACAGAGGTGATGTTTCTTACTCTTATGTGCACGAAAAGTACTGTACACACTTGACTGAAAACTACAGTCTTTAAAGGGACATTTAACAGTTTCCTTATTGTGTATGTGTATTTTCAAATGTGCAAAATACTGTGTATCACTACAAATCTCAGAAAAGTTGCACAGTTCACAATTTAACCGTGCAGTCACTTGCTTTGAGCGGGCTTGACTATGGTCTCTAGTTAAATGTTTTTTCAGAGATGATTCTGTCCTGAAGGAGCACACACAGTCTGCATAGACACAGGGAAGAGGACAGTGCCTTGCCTGATGACAGTGCTTCAGCTTATAATGGACAATTAGTGTGCGTTGGTTCGGCGAGGAGAAATTGCAACACTTGCAGGACCACCGCATTGAGGGGAAGTTGCCCCAAACAGCACAGCAAACACTGAAGTGAAGTAACCCTGTACAGAAAAAACAAAGACAGAAGTGTAACAGCGCACATATCACTATGGACAAAACAATCACCTATCACTACGTGTTTATACCGCATCTAACTCTACATACAACTCTACATAACGGCGTTAGGTAATGCCGTTATTTTTTTTAGTAACGGGGTAATCTAACTAATTATTTTTTCCGCCTTTACAACGCCGTTACCGTTACCGGACGTTAAATACGGTGCGTTATTATGCATTGATTGAATAAACAGCTATCCGAACTAGAGCTGCAACTAACGATTATTTTAATAATCGATTCATCTGTCGATTATTTGTTCGATGAATCGGATAAAAAAATAAAAAATGTAAAAACATTAATTTCCAACCCTTTATTGAAAAATAGAACTGACTGTGCACTTTCTAAATATCTTTTGCACTAACAGATTGCTCCTTGAATATCCCTAAGTAAGCAAATAAAACTAACACAAAAAACATACACACATCACATGATGTATACTTTACAGCCGCCAAATTAAATATATTAGGCACAAAATCATGAATCATCCCCGTGGTGCTCTCGTGCCAGGCCATGTCGCTTTTGCATATCTTACAATCAGACATGTCAACCCTCCCGAATTTCAAAGCCCCTCCCGAAAATATCCCGGACCGACCTTTCTCCTGATTTTCCACCCGGAAAACAATATTGCTGCACCACCCGTCACTGGGCGCGCTGTTTCAGACCGAACAATAATAAAGGTTACACCTTGAAGTCGAGCGCGGCGATTAGAACGTAAAACTACTGGCGCTGCAAAGAAAACCGCAGCACCCCCCCCCCCCCCCCGTTGCCCGCTAGGACCCGCACCCCCCATTTCAGTGTGAAATATTTAGATTGCATTGGCTTCTCTTCCTCCGCATGTTTCACAACAGTAGTACGGGTCTCTCCGATGTTCTGCTGCGCGAGCGCTCAACTTTTTTTTTCTCAGCTCTGCGCGGCGCGCGCAACTTTCTTTTAATACTCAAAGATAATAGTCGCGCGACACAACGAATCGATAATGAAATTCGTTGCCAACGCTTTAATTAATCGATTTCATCGATTCGTTGTTGCAGCCCTAATCCGAACGCATTTCAACGCGGCCAGACGCGCACACGACATACCTTGTATTTCTAACGCAGCGAACCCGCGCACTGCCCCAAGTCGACGATACTGTGCCAGGTTGATTGAGTGCGTGCAAAGCTTCTTGTACGAGTCGCGACGTCACGTAAACTGGGGGGTTGACCCGGGTATAATTTTCCCACTGTTCACACATTTTTCCATAATAATGACAGGTCTCGCACCGTTTCACTCGTTATCGGTGCCGAATACTTGTTACAGTCGAATTTGAGGCTCAACCCTACATAAAATACTTGCTGTGTCACTCCGGCGATGCTAGTCAGCTAGCTAGCGCTACATGCTAACGTATTTCCAAAAAACGAACGAACATGAAATATTCATCACAGGTTATGTTGACGAGTAATTTGAGACAGAGAGACATTAGACGACCAATGTACATTACCAACAGATGAACTAACTGAGCTAAAACAATTTAAAATGTACTTACTTTAACAGCTCGGCTACGAGGAAAAAAGATGGCGGTCGCCTTGGATTTTCAGAGTTCAAAACTGCGCGTGACGTCAGTGCGTGCGCATGCGTGTTGGTTGAAATGCCCACCTTTGACCTATTTTCTGAAGTGAACTGAATGGATTATTATGAGTTTTTAATGAGTTTCCGCGCTTTTTTGAAGTTGAAGTTGTTGTAACTCTTCTTACTGTGTTGTAATGGGCAATGAGTTCTCTCAGCTTGACAACAGTAGTCCCTCTGACTAAAAGCCCAAATCCTTTTTAACAGTGTACCTTAAACAAAGGTACAATAAAGTACCTCTACAAAAAGGTACAATTTTGTCCCATTGAGGTACCGCCCCAGTGACAAAGCCATTTTGTACCTTTAGGTGGCAAAAAAGTTCCTTTTTATTCCTTAAGAAGTGAAATAAATAAAAGGCAAAACAACTGCATTTTAGACATTTATTTTAGTCCTTAAAATGGAAAATGGTTTAAATCACAGATTCAATAATAATTCATCTCACAACCAGACAATGTAACATCACAAAACAAAATGCCACAATGTTTTAGGATGTCATGTCCAATTTAAAAAAATGTAATACATTTTCTTAAGAACCAACTGAAAACCAAGCTTAGCATAAATGCCGCATACAAACAAACAGTTTATCATCGACACAATACGTATCCAAAGCATGCAAATCCATCACCTCAAAAGGGGAAAGTACAGTCCAGTCCAGTTCATATTTCACCAAGTAGGCGTAATAGTGATGACAGAAAGAAAGAGGAATTAATAGTTTTCCACATAACACCCAATCTGTGTGTATGTTTAGAATATATTTGACCTGAAAAAACAAAGGTATTTTTTCACAGTGCAAATGACCCACAACAAAGACATCTCCCACACAGTATTTAACACTGTTTATCACAACCTCTGTTACTCGGTTGAGTGTAATGTCCTGAAAATTCACATGTTTGTACCTCTCACTAACAGTTATGGAATCCCTAAGAGCTGAAGGAAGAGACTGTAACAGTGTGTTAACACTGCGTCCCATAACCCTCTCATACTCCCCAAACATATTAGTTGAGGAAAATTCCCAACACTGTCTAAACTGATGGCGGCTGCTTAAAGTCGATGTAACATTGACAAAGTTCCTTGAGGAACTAGCTACCTGTTTGAAATACTGATGTTTCCCTTCAAATCTCATGCACCACAAAGACCGTAAAGGACCGTAGGACAACATTAGACGAGAATAATGGATTAAGTAATGACATTTCGGAGTTATTACATTTCCAAACTCTTTTTCCATACCACACAAAAACTCAGAAATTAATTGATCAAGAAGAGGAAGAGACTCTTTTTTAACAACCGGTGCCATTACAATGTCGGCAATTTCACGACACAATAAATAGATTCGCCAGTAACTGCAGCCTTCAGGTATCCTGTGTGCCATCAAGAAGGGAAGTAGGCGGAATAAACACCACTTCTGTGAAGCAGATCCAACAACACTGGATCCATGTAAAATATTTTCTGAGAAAGGTACCGGCTTATTTGTCCTATCATTTTGTCCAATAGACATCTTTCTTAGTTCCTCATTTAGTTCTTGTATGGTTATATGTTTTTCTTGATGAGCTTTACATACAACAAGCCTCAATACCAACGGTGCTACACCCTCCAAGAAATCATGCATGACATCTGGAGGAAGAGATGTTGTGACGTCAAAGTAATCTAACTGGTCAAATACACATCCACCACGAACTCCATACATTCCTTTGTTTTCTGGATTTTGTCTTACACATTCTAAATGGTACCTGTGTACATCAACATTTCTTAGAACAAAATCTGATTCACTGAAGTTCATTCTCATCTCAGAGTGAGTAGCCATGCAGTATCTACATATTCGACCAGCACCAAAAGACATGGTAAATCCACCTATCATGTGAGATGACAGATTGTCTCCCAATATTGCAGCTACAGCTCCAAAAACATGCTTCTCCATGCCATTAACAATGATAGTTAGTCCCTCTGATGACAGTTTCTTAAGGTCATCCAGTAATGGTTTCAAAATTACATCTAGACCAAACTTTTTGACATGAATGTAACGAACAAGCAAAGCTAGATGGATATGTTTTAGCTGTGAGCAGTACTTTGAACCTACGTTTCCAACAGTGTAGTAAAATGCACAAAGTTTGTGCTTGTTACGTTTAGAACCCAGTGGATTACACACCTCAAATTCATCCTCATACAGGTGTAACCTTAGAGCATCTGGATTATCTGCAAATACCTTGTGGTCCCTGAAATATAATCCATCTCTATAATCAGTTAAAACATGTACATCTCTTTCACAGTTTCGCTCTCTCTGCATAGAATCCCAAACATCTTCACGGGAGCAGTATTTCTGAAGTACATCACAAATGGGTACATAAGAGTAGCTTCCAACTTTACGACCACTTGGGTCTCTCAGTGCGTAGTCTACAGGTTCAGTCATTGCAAGGTTGGATTTGCAGTAGTTTTTCAACATATGCGGAGACCTAACAAGTTTTGATGCCTCTGAAAAAAAGTCAGAGCACTGCAGAACTTCATAAAGTTCAGGACAAGATTCCACATTGAAGCCATTTTTTTCAAGATGATATTTTAGAAATTCATCATAGTTTGCTTTAAAGAAGTCAAACAAAAAATTTACGTCATCCAGTATTTCTTGTTGAACAGTCTGAGGAAGGTGGTTTTTTTCCCTCGTTTTCAGAATAAAGCCAAAAAGATTCTCTCTAAACTGCACTAACAGTTTATTCATCTCCGGAGGTTCAGGAGGATTGACAGCATCACTGGGCCCCTGCTCCTCCTCGCCCACTACTGTTTCCTGTATGTCATGAGCAGTGGCTCGTCTGGCTATAATGTCTTTATGCTTCCTGTAAATATGTCGTCTGAAGGACTCATATTTAGAAAATGTTGATTGACAATTGTTAAGGCCACATTTTATGGTAAAATGTGGCTCATGAGCATGAACAAGTCCGATGTGCTGGATTAACTTCACCAATGTGAAGGCTCTTCGAGAGCATTTAGGACAGCTGAATGGTGTACGCATTGCTGTTGTTGATCAAGCTAAAATGTTGATGACCCTGGTCACACTAACAGGTAGAGGCTTGTCACCAACCTCAGACATTTTTAGAACATATCGTTGAATGAATATCAGGGTGTTCTTCAGGCGAGATGGATATGCCACGTTGTAGATGAAGTAAGCACAAAAAGCAGCAATAACACCTTCCTCCAAACCAAGCGCCATGCAGACTGACTGTCCATCCAGTTTGACCACTGCAGGGACCCTTCGAGTGAGCACAGTCCTCCAGTCAGCGACAGCGTCAAGTTGTACAGTAGGATATGGCGATGGTGGCTGATCCTGCAAGAGATCATAAAGTAGTTAAATTAAAAAAATCTACCACAAAATATTTATTAAAAAAAAATACTGTTCATATATACACACCTTCCCAAGTATGACGAGAATGTCATTTTTCTCCCTGAACAGGATCGGCAACAGCAGGATTGCAGCTCTGAAATCAATCCCTGAAAATTAAAAATTAAGTAAAAAAAGAAAAAAGGAACTGTATTACGTGAATGTACAGTGTATTTTTTCTTAGTTAGACCTTATCTTGTCTAAAGAAAAATAGAAAAGATATTAAGCTTAAATGGCTCCACAACACTAAGGGTGACCATGGCTAATCAGCGAGTTACTTACCAGGGACATCTTCGGTGAGGGCAGCCTCTCTTTCCTCCAAAACCAGATCTGCAAGGGGAGATTTGCTTTGAGTCAATCTAAGCACTGTGGGTACTAGGACCCTAAAGCCATCTTCGAATCTTCGGCAGATATTCATTTCATCATGAAGCCGGCCCATTTCCTGAAATAGCTGCAACACAGTACAAACAAAAACCATGTCACAACATTATTATAGGATTTTAAAATTAAATTTCAAAGAGAGCCTTTAGTAATTTAATATGAACTCCCAACAAATGTAAGGAAATAAAAAATGTAGACAAACCCCACATGGACTCTTAAGGAATGGATATTTGTTAATGGCTTCTTCGACAGTCATCCCATTGGCGATCTCTCGCCTTCTCCAAGCGAATGTCCTCATCATCCGTTCCTCCACCATTCGGGCATCTGGCTGTGTCTTCCGGTACTGGTCCTGCAGGACTTTCACATGGCTCGCTACTGAGGTATCATCCTCCCCAATAATATCCACCTCCTATGACACAAAAGGATGACAAACCTTTGCTCATTTGACAGTTGCTTTTCCCCTTTTTAATGTTTATGAAAAATGAGCCCTTGATAATAATTTATTACATTTTATAAAGTGCTTTATCATAGCTACTTAAAGGCACTTTACAGGGGGAACTATTCTATACCATGCTGGGTTAAGGGGCTAACCATTGGGCCACACTGTGTGTAAAACATGCACACATAGATATACAACGAACCAATGAAGATGCTCTGACCTTTGATGTCTTGGCTCGTTTGCTTGTGTTTTCTTCGTGTTGCAAAGGCTTTTTGTGATGACCAAATTTCAGTTTCATTCTTCTCACCTCCTCATCATCTATCAGTGGCACTCGCTCATATTTGAACTTACGTTTGAGAGACATGTGCCAGGTATGCTATTTAAAAGAATATAAAATTGAACAATTAAATAGGCATACAAACCACTTGCAGAAAACTGAAAGCACAAGCATGAAAATACATGCAGGAAAACAATGTGTGCATAAAAAAGCAGAAAACATAGTTAATATCTGGACTGCATTAGTACTCTAGGTATAATAAAGGTTGGCAATAAATAATCTGTCAGCTCACATAACCATTGCCTTCTTTGTCCTTTAAGAAAGGGTACTTCAAAATCAGGGCCTTGCACACTTTCACATAGTCATCATTGGTCGGGAACCTGTAACCGATGCAAAAGAAGGTGAGGAATGTAACATCAGACATAGTATTAATAACTCGATTGCCGTAATAAATTTGGGTTTCAAAACTTACATTTTGATCAGGGCCATGGTTTCATACAATGTTCTCACGATTTTGTTCCGATCGGATCTCTCAATATTGCATGGCGGTTTTTGGTCCAATTTTGTCTGAACATCTCTGGGAAATTTAGGAATGATGAAAACTGCTGGGAAGGCTGATGATGGGATGGCATGACTATGGTGAAATAAAAGAATAGTCTTAAAATGTATGGAAAATTAACCACACTGTAACAATACAAGTTTAATTCCTGCAGTGTAAAGTATCATCAGGAAAATGTAGATAAAGTATTAAACCAGTGTAGTGTGAGTAAAGGACCCAACCAGGCATGTTTAATGGTCTCATCATCTCAGCTGGACCGTTATATTGTTGGCTAGTTTACTTTAGAATCAAACATCAGATTTTATAAACTACATGTGTTATGTGTGCAGTAATCTTAATGTGTAAAGTAACTAAAGTAACTAGTAACTAAAGCTGTAACAGATGAATGTAGTGGAGTAAAAAGTCCAATATTTCTTTCTGAAATGTAGCTGAGTAGAAAGTGGCATGAAAAGAAAAGACTCATGTACCTCAACATTTGGTCTGAAGTACAGTCCTGGAGTAAATGTACTTAGTTACATTCTACAAGAGTGTGTACACACTAATGCATAATGTTATACTACATAAATTACCAGAGCCAGGTGAATTCAGATCCAGATAAAAACATTCAGTAGTAACCGTAAAGATAGATTATATGGCTATGAGATTATAGTTATTTTCCATGGTTTTTAGGCCTGACGTTATGACAATCACATAACATAACAGTTACAGGTACCTTGATTCCGCTGTAGCCTTCTCTGAATGTACCGGGGCAGGCTCAAGGGTTAGTGTCACGGTTTCTTTCCACTGCTGAACAAATCGGTTGAATTTGGCTTGCTTCTTAAATGATCCTTCAAAGAGGTATGAAACCATCCTCTCAGTCAATCCATAGTCCACTGCTTCTCCGTCAACTTCATTGTCTAACATACAATATAGAAGAAAAGAAAAAACAGCAATGTTAACCACAACTGTGGTAACAGCATTCAACAATTTAAAAAGGTACATTATGTCAGACTGTAAAGTTAATGTAAGTCAATGGAATAGTTTTGATCCAGTTTGGTTCATTGGGTATTTTTCTCATATTCAGAGGCTTGCCGTTTGGTCCGGACTTTGAGAAGCCCTAATATCCATATAAAAAACACACTGAAAGTATTTAGGCGTAGCTACGCTGGAAATGTGTGTCTGTGTGACACACACACACAGACACACATATATTAATATCACGTAACGTTAGGCCTATCTTGCTTTTTTTCCAGGACAGCGGGTAAAGTATTGAAAAAAGTTAAACCCAATAATGATAGTAATCGGTTTATTTTTTAGAACGACAGCTAGCTAACTAGTTAAAATTACTCGAAAGGGAGGTTAACCGTTGGTCTGTTCAGTCAGTTAACCTGACTGGTGTTGTAATTTAAGGTCGGTCTTAACGACATGGTTTTACGAAAATGCTCTAAGACAGTTTGACAACAAAATGAAGACTAAATCATAATTTCAAACCCTCACTGGCAACCGATAGTGCCATTCAGCCCAAATGGCTTTGCTTTAGCACTAAAATATTTCGGAACAAAAGACTGTTCGGCGGCAAAAAGTTTTTTTTTTCCATCGTTCTCTTCTGATCATAGCCTCCATCAGCTAGCTGACGTAAGTCAGAATAAAAGACTTTGGGGCGCCAAAAACGTCTCTCATCCTCTGACGCAGTAGCTTTATAGCTAACGTTAACGTTGTGGAATGGCAATAGGGGAGATAATACTGCTAATGCTTTAACTAACTAGTTAGTTAACGTTAATAATGGCAATCATCAATGTTGAGTCTAGCTAGCTAGCTAGCTAGCTAATGTTGTGTATGAACTTGGCTAGCACTAACAGTAGCTAACGGAAAAAGCCCATGGGCTTTGGCAATAATTTTGAAAAATAATAGCTTGCAGCAACATACGGGAAAAACGAACTGAACTTAGTCAACTCGGTCAGTTCATTTAAGATAAAGCTTAAAACGTTCCTCTTTGATATTGCTTATAGTTAGGGCTGGCTCAGGTTAGCCTGGACCAGCCCTTAGTTAAGCTGCTCTAGGCTTAGACTGCCGGGGGACTTCTTAGGACACACCAAGCCCTTCTCTCACTCTCACACTCTCATCTCCTTCCACAATCATCCATGTTTTATTAATGTACATCACTAATTCAGCTTCTTTCCGGGAGTTCTTTGTGCTTTCTCGCCTAGCAGGTCTCTGTGGATCGTAGTTTCGTGCAGACCCCGGTTCTGACTCCTGGCATGGCTCTGCTGACACCTGCTGCTGCTATCATCATTACTTTAAATATGATTCATATTACTGTCATCATAATCCAACATCTTTCTGCTCTCCCTCCCCACAGAAGCCTCTGTGGATGGTGGTTCTATCTGATGGAGGTTGTCCCTGCAGTGGTCCTGCCGTACACTTGTTCTGCTACTTGCAATTACTTGTATCATTTATGTTAGAGGAATTGAATGTATTGTACATTTTTTACATTGTTGATTCTGTACACATAACATCCATTGCAGTCTGTCCATCCCGGGAGAGGGATCCCTCCTCTGACGTTCTCGCTAAGGTTTCTTTCCTTTTTTCCCCATTGAAAGTTTTTTTCATATTTTGTCGAGTTTTTCCTGTGCCGATGTGAGGGTTTCGGGACAGAGGATGTTGCATGTGTACAGACTGTAAAGCCCTCTGAGGAAATTTGTAATTTGCGATTTTGGGCTATACAAAATAAAATGAATTGAATTGAACTAGTTGGAACTGTGAACTTAGTTCAAATATTTTGAAGTTTGAACTATGAACTGAACTACTTCATTTTAAAATTTGTGAACTGAACTTTGAACTAGTTCATGTATAAAGTGAACTTTCCCAACACTGATTGAATGTATTGCTCTTAAACCACGTTTTCACACCATTAAAGCTTTTGTAGAATGAGAGAATCCCTAAAACGGACAATATTGAAGAATGCACTGGTTAAGAGTGTTTTCATCAACCTATAAAAACATCACGAATGTTAATTATCACGTTAGTGATGCTATCATGATATCTTCAAAGTTTTACAACATGGTTTCTTCATACTATCACCTTTTAATCACTTTTAAAGGTTTTTAAAGAATGAGAGATGCTTAAAATGGACAGTTTAGAAAAAAGCATTGGTTAACGGTGTTTTCATCAATCTATTCCCAGAAAAAAGGATGCCAAAAACGAAAAGCATGAATACATTAGCCGTCAAACTACGTTTTCCTTTTCATCACTTGTAAAGCTCTTGCAAGGAGAACATCCTAAAACGAAATGAAAAACATTCAGATACATAATTTCAATGCGTAAATATTCAGTGCTAGAAATTCACCTTTTTCTTTCAAACCCGATGACACAGATTTACTTCCATAGAAATACATACATTGTTCTTTACAATATGATTTATAATTACTTTTATTTTGTAATCTAACCGGAAATGGCATTTCTGCTCACTTTTTAACAGGCATCTGGCGTCGAAGCATTCCTATTAAGCTAGCTGCTTTACCCTTGGCTGCCTCGTTTTGGGGGTTTATCACCAGTTAAATAGAACATGGCTCTGATAACGCCGTTACTTGCGTTCCTCTACCACCTTCCGCAAGTGTATAAGTGGTTGCTGAAGCCCTACTACATAGCCTCCATCTTTATGTCAGTAGTATTTCTAGCTGTTCGCAAGACGCCTGGCATCTGCGATCATCTGAACACACAGCGAGAGGACGGCAACTCTTGCGACTTTGACTGGGTTAGTAGAAAATTAACCAATGGCTTTTTTAGAATTGAAATTGGTATCAAATAGCGGACTAGCTAGCTTGCTGGTCGGTTAGCACAGCCGAGGCCAGCGTTAGCTACTCTTAGCTGCAGCGGGAGGATGACTGGTCCCTGTGCACCGATTTAGCAAAATAGCCTTAGCGAATTCATCTCGATGTGGACAACGCTAATAAAAAACAGTAATGTGAAATGTCAATGCAGGAAAATAAACGAATTTTAAGTCAAAATATTTATTAATTTAATTCACGCAGAATCCTTACTTAGGTTAACCGTTGATACCAGAGTCCAGAGTTTTTCTAGTTATCTGAGAGGTTGTTGCCTTATACGTCATCTCGCCTCTGTGATGCATGCTGTATTTTGCAAACCTTCCAAGGTCTGTTAGCAGATAACCTGCGCTCAGTGTCCTTTAATGCACCACAGGTAAAAATTGATTTTAACCATTTAACCATGCGTTCGGTCGACTGCTGTAATGTGTAGTGTCAAAGATGACCATCAAGTGTCGCCATCTCACACTAGGTGGGTGTCTGTGTATCGTACATGCCGGTGTTTCCCCTACCATTATAACACGGGCGCCCCCCCGCCCCTCTGAAAAAGCGTGGAATAAAAAATAAAGTTGTAAACCTAGGGGAAACACTGCATGCGCTTCCTTGGGAAAGTCTCAGAATAGCGGCTGACAGGAGACTAACGTTGATGGACACCACCATTAAAACTGTTTACTTGTACATTAATGTAAGGTGCCGGTTGCTGTTATTTGACGCCCCACCTGTTACCGCTTTCCACTAACGCAGTAAATATAGTTGTGCTCTCACTGTCAAATTCAGAGGGTTGAGACTGGTTATACACGGTGTGTTTGTGTTCTCAGAGGGAGGTGGAGATCCTCATGTTCCTCAGTGCCATTGTCATGATGAAGAACAGGCGAGCAAGTGAGTAAATGTCTCCTGAGCAGCAACATTGTGAGGTGTCATTTATCATGCTTAGGTTATACAAATCAGCTCCAGTGTAATGAACCATCTCTTCCACTGTGTGCACAATGGAAATGGGGGGGGGGGGGTAATGCTCAGGGCTTCAATGATTTCATGGCTTGTGGAAAAAACAACTTAACTGTGTTCACATCAGTAACGGTGGAGCAGCATGTGGGCAACATCATCCTGTTCAGCAAAGTGGCCAACGTCATCCTGTTCTTCAGACTGGATGTCAGGATGGGACTGCTGTACCTTACCCTCTGCATAGGTTAGTCCATCCTACACACACAATTCTTCAAGAAGTGGTTAGTTGGGTGGGTAAATGTTTTGTAAACCCTCTGATCACACTTTACTCTCAACACTGAACGTAGCTACTATTAGTACTGTGTCAATCAAAGCCTGATGGATCTTTTTCCTCTGAACTCCACAAGCATCGCAGTTGGACAGGTGACATGTTCCATCAACAGACTCACACACACCCTACAAACACATTGTAATTTATGTAGACTTGGTCCCACACATACTGCCCCGCTGCTCAGTATAGATGAATAAATACTCACTAAAGCTCTTAGTGGCGATTCATCCGTTGCGGAAAATAGTCCCTAGCAAATGTACTGCTTCCTTCTGTTTTGAATAATGTGCTTTTTGCTAACTACATAGGGCTGTGAAGGGGAAACTACTAAACCGTTGGCAGGTGAAACAATGGCAGGTGAAGATATTCATCTGCGCGGAGGTCCCTGACCTTGTTGTCATCTCAGCTCCCCTTCTTGGTTACTGTATACTAGCTGCCACTTTATCAGGTTCAATTCATTTTATTTTGTATAGCCCAAAATCGCAAATTACAAATTTGCCTCAAAGGGCTTTACAGTCTGTACACATGCAACATCCAATGCAAGGTCCACCTTGTAGTAAAAGGTAGGACCTCCTTTTGCCGGAACTGCCTTATTTCTGCTTGGCCTACCTTCAGCAAATAGTTGGAAACATTTTGGAAACACAAAAGATTTTGGTCCATATTAAAGGAATTACGTGCCGGGAGCATATCGCTGAAGCAAACTCCTGTTGTGCCGAGATCAAAAAAGTGTCAGGTTCCTTTTTCAGAACGGCATGATTAGATCTCGGAGCAGCATGTAATGGCAATGAACCGCCTTCAAATCCATATGCAAATGCAGTGTAAATTAGTTATTTGTGTGGATGGGGCTTGTAGTACTCTTAAACTGCTTTTGCTCCTCTGTGTTGCAGTGTTTCTGATGACCTGTAAGCCTCCTCTTTACATGGGACCAGAGTACATCAAGTACTTCAGCGACAAAACCATCGATGTGAGTTAGCATGCATGAATTTGTTGGAGCACTTTGTCCATTGGGTACAATGTCTCCTCATCATCTTCTGTCTGCAGGATGAGCTGGACAGAGACAGTCGGGTGACGTGGATAGTTGAGTTTTTTGCCAACTGGTCTCCTGAGTGCCAGTCCTTTGCTTCTGTTTATGCTGATCTCTCCCTAAAGTAAGACTCTGCCCACCCAGCAGCAGGGGAAGGTTCACACAGCGACATCAACGAGAGCAACTCAAGTCACAGGTCTTCTCTCGTTTCAGGTATAACTGTGCCGGTCTCAAGTTTGGTAAGGTGGACATTGGTCGTTATGGAGAGGTCTCCAAAAAGTAAGAAATGTTTTTTAATTCTTTGAGAAGTGTTTCATTGATTGGTAAATAGACGTGCTACTAAGCAGCCTTGTGTGCATTCATTCCTTGCAGGTACAAAGTGTCGGCGTCTCCGCTGTCCAAGCAGCTCCCGTCCCTGGTGTTGTTTCAGGGGGGGGTGGAGGTGATGCGGCGCCCCCAGGTGGATAAGAAGGGCAGAGCCGTATCCTGGAGCTTCACAGAGGTCAGAAGATTATATTTTGAGCTAGGGCTGCACAGTATGGCCAAAAATCCATATCACGCTATTAAACATTATGACGGTATTGCTTTTTCAAGTAAAATCATTAATTCATTGATCCCGAAAACGACCGGCTACCCGAACAGCTGTTCGCTGCTCACTGGCCAGCGAGTTAGCTTGTTGTGGCTGCAAACAGTCTACCCAAAAATCTGTTCACCGCTCGGCTAGCCGCTAGCTAGCCAACTTGTTCACAACTGGCCCTGAGTTGGCTTGTTTCGGCTGCTAGTGTATCCAACCAGAACCTCGACAGACTTTGCAATAAATTGTTTTCTAATCTAATGCGCCTCTCTTGGACACATGTTGGTGCATCTCTGGTCTCTCGTTGTTCCTCCTGTGTCGCTCTTTTCTGTGTTTCTATGTAGCAACAGAGTTGTTGTGAGCTGTACCCACCATGCAGTTCGGCGGGGACATTTTTTATAAATGTACAATTATAAGTATTACAAAATGTGTTTGTGTCACAAGCTGTTGTGGTGTTTTAGCCTGTAAAGAGTTTGTTGTAGGTTATTCGTTGTTATAAAGTAATAACCATGACTCACTCTCAACACACGTAAGACGACTAACTCCGACCGTCGGGGGGCACAGTGTTGACGTGTAAAAATGAAATCTGCCACCTGCCAAAGAGCAACTTCAGTTGTTATGGCGTAACACCGGTATGAATGGTATACCGTAAGGAGATCTTGTACGTGCAGCCCTATTTCGAGCTTTTTAAAAATTATTTAATTAGTAAAGTAGTGTATTGCACTTTTAATTAAGCAAGTTTAATAAGGTGCTTTTTAACGGCAATGTAGCGGTTAATCTCAATTTAAAAATGAATTCAATCAAATGAAATATGAAACCAAAGCCATTAACCACTTTGGGTTAATTCTATATCTACTTTGTTATAAGAAAACAAGTTACTTTATAAATTATATTGTGGAGGGGAGGGGCCATATTTATACTGCTCCCTGTATCGGCCCAAGCGGCTAGCCTCAATTTAAATACCTCCTAAAGAGCTGTGGATTATTGTGGGATCCTGTTAGCTTGTATCATCTCATATCAACAGTCCGTGTCTGTCTCCACCAGGAGAACATCATCCGAGAGTTCAACCTGAACGAACTCTACCAGAAATCCAAAAAGCTCAACAAGACCAAAGGAGACAAGGTCGGACAGTCCCAGTTCCCCCCAGTACCCGAGGAGGACGAGTCTGAGCAACAAGGAGCCGACGCAGATGCTCTGGAACCCGAATCCAAGAAGGACAAATAAGTCTATCACTGGTGGGTGGATGCTGTGGGTCCAGGTCAAGTCCTCCTCCTCCATCATCTTCTCTCTCAAAAGAACAGGACTGGTGTTGCTGCGGATCATCGTGAGAATAAGCCCATTAGCCACTGTACTTCTGCCTGTCTAGCGCCATCCAACTATGCCCCATACTTCCAATCAGTTTGCCCTCAACGAGCAAAGAACAAGTGCACACTTCAGCAAAGGGGCAATTTGGCTTAGGCCTGTGGATGTGCTTTGGCTTCTTCCAGTCCACACCACACATTTCAAAGCTGTGAAGTCTGAGTGACCGTCAGTAGAGTTCTTACTAATTAACAGCAAGGGAGCAGTTAATGTAATGCTACTTTGCCTTTTTCATTAGGTTTTATTCAACTAGAGTAGTTTTTTAAATTCCATCTGCCCAGTCTTAACTTGGTAGAATTTATTTTCAGTGTAAAAAGAGATGCTTGTTTAACATGTTTTAGCCTCATCGCGTGGACGGACTGAGCGCCTTGTGTCATTCCCTTCTGTTGGTTTGCTTGTTGTTTCCGGTGTTCACCGTCTGTGGATAAGAGAACAGAACGTGTACACCTTGTGTGGTCACCGCAGTCCCTTGGTAATCCCAGGGGTTTTTCTTCCATTCCACACATTTTCTTTTTTCAAAGCACTTTCAGGTTTTAAACATATTTCTTTTCATATTTAATTAAAGGTTAGGAGTCATGTTTCAGGAGTTAGCCGTGCTCAAGCTTCAGCATCTGCTGGCTCTGTTTCTCTATGACCGGTCTGTTACTTAAAACAGTTTAATGTTAATGATTTCAAAATGGCCACACAGGTAACAGCGGTGACAGAAACTGAAAGACCAAATAACTTCACTATTCTCTTTGTGTCTTAAGAGGGCATCGTACAAGACTTAATGGCATTATTTCCAGGTACTATTCCATCAGCATCTTGGTCCCCTTGCGCTTTTAAATGTCTGCACACTTATACTGTTTTAGATTAGCTGTCTTGATTTTATTACTAAACTGTTTTCGTCAACCTTTTTGTGATAGCATTCCAAGGCTTGTGTGTACCTGTTGCTTTATTGAACAGCAAAGTCTGCTGGCCTATTCTTGTTACTCACGCAATAAAACATACACGACGGTTCTGATGCTAGTGCATTGTTTCCTCTACATGCCACCGACTCCCATAGATGTATGGACATGTTAGATTTTGCATTCAATAAGCACCAGTAACGGCTCCCATAATTCACTAACTTGTCTACAACCTGGTGCTAGGACAGCTAACCGGCTAGCATTACTACAGTGAGGTGTCATCACGGCTGGAAGCGATGCAGCGCTGACAATCACCAACATGCACGCAAATATATGTGACTCTGCCCCACTACTAGGTTGTCACAGATGCCTCTTTGATTATTGACGCTCGCAGGAGCGCCTGTACAGTACACACTTTTACACCTTTCTTTGAATATTCCACTCACTCACCTTGTCCCAATCAAAACCAGAAAAATTATTCCCTTCATCTCACCCTTACCGGTTAAGATTGGGTTAAGACAACATGACCGGAGACGGAGTCCGGGGGAAACTCCCGGAAACCTTACTGCCACAATAAAGGGATGACTTGTTGTACAGCGCTGTGGCTCCACTTGGCCGTGGCTCCACTTGTCTTTTCATCACTCGATCATTCTGGGACACTTAAACTGAAGCCCATCTCCCGTTGGCATCATGAAATCACATACTACTGTTGCAACAAATTAAAAATAGAGGTTCAATTCATTGTGAAATTACAGAGTAACAAATCACGAGTGGACAGTCACTCAGAGAAACTGACCAAAAGTCCTTCCATCTGTTATTCCACTTCCTGAAATCGAAAGGAACAATGAAGGTGTGATGGCTCTCAAAGATGAATTGTGAGCCTGACCCCTCCAAAGCAGCCATACAGCACTGCAATTTGAACTATTTCTTGGACAGGAGTGCATAGCTGATGACTTGCTGGGAAAAGGAAGATTGTTGCACAACATCATCACAACTATTTTTTATTTGTTTTACCAAACACATTTTCTCAGACTGGCAGCCTTGTTCATGTTTGAAGGTAATCTTGACATCATTTCCCTCGCCACCCTTCAGCTGAGATGAGTTTGGAGAGCAGGCGGACGTTCACAGTTAGAAAGAAAACATCAGTGCAGATGCAACTGGACTGTGAGACGATGTTTGAAATAAGGCGTCTGGTTAGAGATTACAGCTCAACCCTCAATATTAAAAAATTAATTTAACAGCTATATTACCATATAAATACATATAAAACCATTTCAAATTAAATAGGTGGCATAAAAAAACACTTTATACTTGCTCGAGGAATGAATTTTCTGCCGCCACATCTTAAGGACCCTTTAACAAAGGCTTCTACATGGTTTCCTTGTTCACTTTAGTTTGACCACTTGGTCAACAGCGGCATCTAGTGGTCAGTAGTAATAGTGCATGCTGCAGTCTGAACGCCACTTACAAAAAGAAACCCACATTTAAAATCACATTCTGTACAAACATGGCATCATATTCACGAGGAAAGAACCAAACAAACGGGGAACCACCATCTTTCTTTCTTTCCAATGTCACACTTGTCCTCGTCCGGGACATTGTCACAATCCAGAACTGCTCTGAGTGACACCCTGATGCCTGACCTCTTGTGGGACAACATCACACAGTACCCCTCGTGTCTGTTTTGTGCAGGCTGTTATTAAAGGTAGGCTGTAACCAGCTGTGTCTTCATCTAGAGACTGATCACACTGTGGGAAGCCCTTTACTTGGATTCTGCCACATTGGTTTTCTATGTCTGCCACACAGACTGAATCCTCCTGGAGGGGTTTCAGGTTCAATGATGTTCCAAACATAAGCTCAAATGGAGCTTCAGTCCAAAAGTGCTGATTGGACTCACAGCTAATGCAGAGCCCACTAGTGGCACTAGTCCAGGCAGAAATGTCTCATTTGTCCTTGAGGGGGGGACCTCGATGCCACTCAGACAGAAATCTCATAGGTGGTGCCTCCGATGCCCATCACCTTCGTCACCCTGCCAGCCTGAGGCTTGTGGGTGGCACTCAATGCCGAGCTGGGGTAGGCCACTCTGGGGCTGGCAGACACTCTGACTGGGTGACAGGGAGAGGAAGGGGCCGAGCAGGAAGAGGTGGAGGAGAAGGGTCTGCAGCCATTGGTCCAGCTCAGAGGTTTCATCTGGATGGGCTCATCGCTGATGACACAAAGATGATCAGAACATACATGAGACATTACTACAGCTCTGAGGCCTGATCACATGACCTGGTACAAGACAACAGGAAGAGAAACCACTGCACCACTTTAGCAATTCAGCTCATAATAAACAGCAAACATATTGTTGACTATATGGATCTAAATAAACACAAAGGCTTAAAACCGCTGCCTATTATCTCTAGCTAGGTCAGATATAGATTTCTGCAGGGATAACATCATTGGTTTATCCACAAACAGTAAATGTGATTCTTCTGATGGATCTCGGATGATGGAAAGCTAAACAAATGTATGATGTCTGAAGTGTAAGGTGAAAAGCTAACTCCCCCTACGGCCACTCAGCTCCTTGATCTCCACCTGAGGGCCGTTCACTGACTTGTTCCACATCTAAACACTGATGCACATAATAACCGCTTCAAATGAGCTGAGGGGAACCAGAAGTGTACTGCCTTGTTTCAGGACTAAACTTCCATCATGTTACATATGTTCAAAAAGACACTGCATCCATTTCTGCCTGTTCTGTACATCCTATTTAACTACCCTGTGCCTCTTCCACTGCTGTGTCTTCCATATGCTCACACACTCTAGTTGTTATAGACAGGAACATGGACGGACTAAATACAGGACAGGAAGGAAAGCATCACAAATGGAACAGTCAGAAACAAGCTAAGGGGAAAGAAGGAAGGACTCACGGGCAATCTGGCAGGAGGAAGAGAAGAAGGGAGGCAAAGCAGTCCATCAGGTTTTCAGGTGGGCAGGTGGGGTTTTTCAGGGTTAACAGCAAACCAATCGGCCCGACAAAAGGTGAAATTCATACTCACTTTGCCGCTTGCATTTCTCCTCCTCCCATCCCTCCTCCTCCTTCTCCTCCTCCTCCGCCGCCTCCTCCTACAACCGCCGCATTGGCTCCAGCTGATGCAGAAGCCTTTCGGACCAGCCTATACTGCATTTCAGCAGCAGCAGCACTCGAGTAGGACAGTGACTTTCCCAGAGGGGGAGGGTGCGGGGAGCGAGGAGGGTGGGTGGTGGAGGAGGATCCCAGAGGGGTGTCGGTGGAGCGGGTGCGATATGGATAAGCGTGGTGGGGAGGTGCATGAGGGGCAGCGAAGCGGGGAGGGCGGGAGGTATCGGAAGTGGAGGTGGAATGGTGGTGGTGATGATGGCCGTGGTGGTGGTGGTGGTGGTGATGATGTGGGAGGGGCGGGGCAGAAGAGGATGGGAGAGCCGTAGAATGATTGGCAGATGGCAGATGAGAGCCAGGGTGGAGCTTACCCAGCGGGTGCTCCCTGTGTGGAGGAGGAGGCGGGGAGGAGGATGAGGAGCGATGGAGGAAGGAGTGGTGGTGGTGGGACGAGTGGTGGTAGTGATGGGGAGACTGGGAGTGTATATCAGCATCTCTGTGCTGTGATATCAGGAAGGAGGAGTTGTAGCTGCCTGGCGCTGGAGTGCAGGGTCTCCCGGAGGAAACCTCCCGTGGCCCTGCCCCCACTTTTTCGGAGTCATCAGCACTGTCCAGCAAGCTCTCATACGACAGGCTCCCGTTGCGGGACGAGTGGTGAGGCGGGGGTGTCTGATTGGCTAAGCTCTTGAAGCTGACCGAGGCGGTGGTGGCCTCCAAGACGTGGACACCGCCCACTGAGGTGTGAGTGGAGCTGGAAGATCGCGAGGCCCCTCGCGACAGGACTGTGGGGTCGGAGAAGGAGGGGAATGAGCGTCCGCCAAGGGAGTACCCGGGGATGCCCCCTGCACCCACCTCCCTTCTGCCCTCCCTCCTCTCCCCGCCTCTTCCCACCGTCCCTCTGTCAGATGAAGCGTCTCTCTGGTCCAGGCTGGGCTGGGAGCGGAAACCAGGCTGCTGGCTGGCCTGCAGCAGGGAGGAGGTGGAGGAGGATGAGTCCCTGGCACTGCCGACACTCTCGCCTCGACTCAGCTGGAAGAGGCACGAGGAGGAGAAGAAGGGGAGATGTAGGAGAAGGGGGAGCAGGAAGGAAAAGAAACAAGAAGAGGCTGAGCAGATCAGGGAAGAGAGCAAAGTCCCGTTTGTTTGGAGCTCCCTCTTGAGTTTGGGTCCCGACACAATACGCACACATACAAGTTTTTTAATATAATTTACTTTAAACTCCAGTTCAATAGTCCTAACACACCTTTGTGGCCTGTGGTAGAATGCCTTTTGTTCTGGTCTTAAAGGAACATTATTATGCCCATGTGCTCTAGCTGTGACGCTATGGAGCCAAATCCAGGACAAAAGTGTTGACCATTTGAAAGATTAAAAAATGAAGGCAAATATCTTGATATTTGATGTCCAATAATTGTCAGTTGCAGATTTTATATCTTTTGTTTGAAATTATTAATTTTATCTTTGTAGGGCCTATCTGCTTGGAAGCTTCAACTGTTGCCATGGTGATCATCACCCCAAATCAGTGTTTGAATGAATTGTTTAATTAGGAAAAAGAATCTTACATTACTAATTAATGCATCAAGGTACATTGGACATCTCGATCAGTCCCAAAGCAAAGGAATACACTTGATGGAGTATTTCTCTCTTGAGTAGTGAAAAGTAAGTAGTTAAAACATTCCTTCTTATTCATGAGTACATGGAAAGGATTCTTCTTTCTGAGTCAGTGGGGAAGGTTTTCTCTGTGAGACCGACTCAGGTGACAAGAGCACAAAACATCAGAAGGACACATGGAGCATTTGAAGGACACTAAGCGGCGGACAGAGGGCCTTTGGCGCTTTAATGCTGAAGGGAATCTATAGGAGACACATCTCTAATCAGGGAGAAAGGAGGGAGAAACAAACAGCAGACATGGGCCCCAATACTGAGCAGAACCTATCCAGTTGTGTTCGGATATGTTTAAATTAGGGCCGGGACTCGATTAGAAATATTAATCTAATTAATTAGAGGCTTTGTAATTAATTAATCGAAATTAATTGCATTTTAATTGCATAAATATTTGACCTGAGAACAGTGAGAAGTCATTTTTTTCACATGGATTTTTATTTTTGTTCAACCAATTCCAGCAGACAAGTGTAGCAATAGCATATTTAGAAATATAGTACTTTCAGAAATTCAGTTTTTTTAAGTAGACCAATACTTTCAAGTACATTGGTTATTTTTTCAGACGTGGACTTAGTTACCCTGGTCCTTAAACCAGTCATCTGGTGCAGTGTGGGTTGGGTGTGGGTCCTTGTACTCGGAGTCGGGCTAACGTCCACGCTAGCTGGTAATTGTTTTGCGTTGAGGTGATACTTGAGGCTCGATGTGCTGCGGTGATATGCGAATTCCTTGTTGCATAGCTTGCACACAACCATGCTCTTATCAACGCTTCCATCCGTTTGTTTTTTATAATAAAATTTCCCATTCACGGGGCCAACCGACACGGTCTCGTCAGCTTCTTCGTTCATGTTCACTGTGGTTTGTTGTTGTCTGAAGTCATGAACGCTAGTTGGTGCTCCAGTATAATTGGTCCGCCAAAACTCATCCAGTGAGAAACGTCCCGCGGTGCAAAAAATAAGTGTAAAAATGCGTAAAAAATGTTTATGTGTTATTTTTTGTGTAATTAATTAATCTTAATTCACATTGTAATTAATTAATCTTAATTAACGCGCTAAAGTCCCGGCCCTAGTTTAAATCAAATATGACGATCAGCCTCATACTCCAGAGGTGGATGAATTTGATACTTACATTTTAAATGTGTTCAAACAGTATTACAGCCATGTCCAGAGCAAACAGAAATGAAAAAGAAGAAAAAAAGGGCTCTTCGAACACTCATTCACTTACTGATACTGATCAACAGAGAGCCACTGAGGAGCAGAAACACAAACAATAAGACCCGTTAGAAACAGAGACCAGCACCAGTGGAGACACGACTACTCTTAGGTTGATGGCTCGGACACACTGAGAACCTACAACAGGAAGACTCAGTTGTCCGATCCATTTTCAACCAGACCAGAAGCACTACGGCTCTTACTTTTTACAAGAATACCTCCGGACTTCTAAACGGTTTACCAGTGAAAAATTTGCACTGAGCACTTGGCTAAAAGGAGGGTCAATAAAATAGTCTACGCTAGACAGCCAGATGCATGCGTCTTGGGTCAGCAGGATTTGGTCCTACAGTTGACTGGGTCGATACTTTTTAACTCGTGCTGCACTTTGTAGCTTGTTTTCCTTTAACCTCTGTTGCAGTCAAAATGTCCTCAGGCAAGACTTTGAGCCAGTGTGTCTGATGAGCAGCTGGTCCACTTACCACTGACTATTACGCACTACTATCATCCATCATTTGATCATGACATGAGCATCAGGGAGACGGCCTCCTTCTCTCAGTTGGCCGACTGTTGTTTCTGGCTAGTTTTCCCTTCCTACAGACTATACAGCTGTAAGGCCTTGTGAGGCGATGACCTCAGCGATGACCTCAACCGAGTTGACTCAGGCTCATGAGTGTATTACCTGGTTGGCGTAAGCGTGTGTGAGCGCTGTGTGGTTCTTGCCGGGGCTGTAGCTCGGCCTGTATTTGTACATGGTGGGGGTAGGAGGGGCTTTGTTCAGCAGATGGCACTCTGCATCAAGGTGGGGAGACAAAGAATACAAAATGTCACGTGAAGTCAAGGTAGAATGGGATCAGAATAGGATGGGAAGTTGAAGGATTACCCTCTGGGTTTCCTTTGGGGATTCCAGGGTAGTGCAGCTCTGGCTTAGGAGGAGCTGGAGGCTCTGAGTCACATGACTGGCTCTCCATCATCTCCAGACTGGACTTAGACTGGATACAAAACTCAAAGAATCACAATCAGCTGACTGAAATAGGGTTCTATGTATACATCATTTACATCCAGTATGCGCAGACCAGTCACAAGAACCAGAAAGATAAGTAACACATGACTGATTGCTACACTGTGCTTGTTCTTAAATTTGTTACACTGCCATACAGAAAACAACATAATCAAAAATATCAACAATAATAATAATAATCTGTTTGATGTGCTTTGAGAGCATAATAAAGAGGCAGAACAACAAGCTGCTAGATGGGACCGTCTTGCATTGACTAATGTGACCTATGAGGATTTCTGGCTCTTAAACCTCTTGCTGCCATCTGGACCGGCCTATAAGCAACCCTACATAACACGGGTCCCCCACAGGCAGACTCAATTAGGCGTCCTTTTAGAAGGGAGTTGTGTATGTGTGTTTTGGGCCAGGCCACGCCTCTTTTCAGTGAGCAAACCTCTTCAGACGATCAGCAAAAAGCTCCTTATAAACTCCCCATTGTCCCCCCTTTTGGTTCCAGTGGAGCGGACTTCTTTATTTTCTACTTAGCGGGTGAGTTATGTTTATTGTTATGGCCTTTGAGAGGCTGATGTCCTTACTTCAATAAATTTTTAATAAATGTCACTGCCCGCTTTGTTTCACCTTTTGCCCATAAATAATCTAGTGCTGCTTTATGTCACCGCCTGTACCCCCGGGCATTACGAAAGCCGTAACACAGCTCTTTAAATCCCACAGGGAGGTGACACCGCCGTGCAGCGGTTCTTACCCGGTGCAGGTCTCCCTGTATGCCGTTGTCCAGGATCTTTGCAGCCAGCTGGGCCTCCGTCAGCTGTGGTCGCAGAAAGGGGGGCTGCACACGCACGCTCTGCACACACTTCTTTCTTCCCAGATATCTAAGGAGCATAGAAATGAGCAGTGTGCGCATCTTAAAAACAGCTGCACACGCCAGGAGCTGCCGTATCACTTTGTGGACTTCATGTTAAAAATGACAGAGAGACAAAACAAAGTTTGATTTTCTTTTTCTATGTGCACGACAAGTGTCCAGGTCTTAAGAGCTTCCCATGGAAACAAAGAACACAAGAGGTTGAAGGAACCATGAAATCGGCAGAACTCTTGGTGGAAACTATACTCCTGTTGTGATTGCAGTTTTACACTGTGCTGAAATGTTCTAGGTATCAGAAGAATCAGAAGATATGCACCTGGGGGCCTGTGAGCTGCAGAGGACATGAGAGACGTTGTTCCAGCAGCCATTGGTGAAGGGATTCACGCCTCCTCTGAACTTCCCCGTTACCTGCAGATAGAAACGACAGACCAGTATGGAAGGGAATGCAGAGATGGACAAGGTTTAAATGCTGCCTTGGTTCAAAAGGCTTGCTCTGCTGTTACCTAGAGAACAGGTGTGTGTTCACTTGGGAACAATAAATGTGTATTTTACTGGATCTTCTGTCCACAGCAACTGTAGAAGCCATTTCACCCTTAAAGCGCCTCTTTGTTAGAGGTCCTAGCGTACATGTTTGGAAATCAACTGCAGGATCAATGGGACTGGTCCTACCTGTTCATTGGTGGTCCTGCCTCTTGCCACAAGCACTATGTGGAAACCAGTGAGGCCAGCAACAGGGATGAAGAACAGGCCTGCAACACACATTACAGCCAGCCTGAGAGCACAGGGGGTCAAGGAATACCTTAAGAGACTAGATTAAACAGAGCTGGCCAGACAAAGCCCTCAGAACCATTTTTTATTAATAGGTTGTGATGGCAGACCAATGCAAGCCATTCATTTCCAGTAGTATTCATAGTAGGACCATTCTTTACTAATGTATATAAAATCACCATCGTACCACCACACTGCAGTACACCCTTAGGGTATCGGACACAACCACAACGTTTCGAGGCAGAGTAGGACAACAGGCAATCTTAAGATGGACAAAGAGCCTTGAAGGATACGTGACGATGGTGTGTAGGCGGTCGGCGCTCTGCCGATGGTAGAGGATAAAGAGCAGGCCGAAGCCGAACACGGCCATGATGTGAACCGTCAGCGATAGGAGGAAGAGGAAGAAGTAGCGGTAGTTCCTCCTGCCGATGCAATTGTTCACCCAAGGACAGTGGTGGTCGAAATCCTACAAGATTAGTAGAAAGACAAAAGGAACTGGATGAATACAGCTATTAGAGAGTCATGCATCCTTCTATACATCCTACACTGCGCGCCGTGACGGGACTCCATGCCATAAATATGAAAGTATGTCTCACACGACATGGGCTACAGCTGTCCACATGTCAATCAAAAGCAAACATGGGATTGATCCATGGAGTTTGTTTAGAGAAATCATAAATGACGAATTAATGAACTACACCACGTCACATGACTTCAGGTCACTACCATTGAGCTGAAGGATGACCTGTGTTCTAGTTTAAAGAAAGAAGAAGAAACGAAAATACTGAACATTTAGAAGAATTTAACCTTTTAGGTTGAACATCTTGATTTGGTTATTACCTAATTATAATTGAAGCAGTTGAGACCATTTGTAATTTTGACGAGATCATCAAGCAAAACAATCAACTCGTTGATGGTCTTTCACATATCTAACATGCCGTGTACAGTGCTGTGAACACGTCTCTGATAGTCCATGTGTAAAGGGTCGCTCACCTCGACACAGTTATCACAGACGGAGCAGTGCGAGCACCGTGGCGGTCTGTAGAAGCGGCAGGTGGAGCACCACTTCATCCGGACCTGGATCCCTCGGATGTCCACAGTCTTGTAGAGGGGAGCACGGAAATCATCCTCTTTGTCCTCGTCCTCCTCGGCTTCAGGGAAAGGAACAGGAACAGAGGATGATACACATGGTCACATAAACATATGGAAGCGCTGGACTTAATATGAATGAAGCTAAATAATGAAGCCAAAAGGCCAACTTGACATTTGCTAAGTGCTAACAGTCTTTGCTACCATACAGCCACCTTTCGGGAAGACTCCCGGGTCCATGAACGTGGCCAGGCAGAAGTTGGCCAGAACAAAGAGAAAGATGACTCCATTGTAGATGGGCACGGCCACGGAGAACCGCTCCGAGAGCCACGGACACCTGGGAAAGGAACACAGGGGACCGTTGTGTCTTATTATTAATATTTCCTACATACATTCAAACAGATCAATTGGATAACAGATGACTCATATTAGCCTGGAGTTAGAGTTCTTTTAAGACTCCCCAAGCTCTTATCACACATCAACACGTAGAAGTGTGATGATTGAAAGTGAAGAAATCATTGAAAAGGATACAACTGGCAGTTAACTTCTTTACTTCCATCGATATTCTTTTCAACAGATCATTGTGATGTGTAAGTATGACATTTGGAGGTGTATGCAAGCATTTAGCCAAGTTTGATGGACACTGCTCCAGTCATTGTCAGACAGCATACAAGAATAAAAATAAAAAATAAAGCTGACATGATGCATTACTTATTAGTTACTATATGGATACCAAATAATCACCCTAAATCACATAAATACCCTTAAATCAAAGAATCACAACCTTCTGCAACTTAATGGTCTCCCAAGAGGGTTTATGTGGTGTTCCTGCATTGTTCAGAAAACTGCGGTCTGCCTTTTTATGTAGTGTATTAATACACCATTAAGACAATACAAAGGAAGTGGGACTGCACACACCAGGAGCTTTTGTCAGGGTGACAGATGTTGGCCTATTTTCTCCTCACTAATCTGAAGCAGAGCTGACAACACACAGACAGACGCACGCGAACACCCACACGCACACACACATACCACAGTTCAGAGGGAGATTAGGAGCAACTATTTACTTAAAGATACACACTTGCATTATTATATGTGGTTTATATTAAAGATGGCTACCAGTTTCACAAAAGCTTTAATGTATGTGAACAGAAGCCTGATGACAAAGTCACTTTGTAAATCTGATCACATCAGGCTCTGGCATCTCTGTCCCATATCACGTTAAATCATGTTAAATGAGTGAACCCGTACCAGAGCAATCCGTGTATCATTGGTTCTTTCGTTTTTCAATTGATAAACCGAAAACCAAAAAAGATTTGTTTTTCCGTTATTCAATTGAGAAACCAAGAACAAAAAACCAAGTCGAAAAACGGGCCTCTGGCTGAAATTTATTTTAAAAAGTTAGTGTGTGTGACCCGGCAGTTTTGTGACCCAAATTACTTATTTGTGTATTCCACTAATGTCTGTTAATCTTATGGAAGCCCATTTCCAATGTTAGAAAGTCAAAATGATGCGCATGCGCAGGCTCCTTGCAGGTGGTTGTCGACATCCCTACGGTCACACAGAGGTGTCGTTCGTGTTTTAACAACATCTTGCTGATTAGCTAATGAAATGGGAAGTCTGAATCTGTGAATATCTTGACAACTTTACCAAACTGTAAACGTTGAACGGACACTTGCACCCACTCACTCCACACCTTATAACAAACGGCAAGATAGGGACGTCTGATGTACAGAGGTCTGCTTTCAGTGGAGTCTTTGACCACAAAAGTCCTCTGTGATGCTGGACTGCTGAAGGACAGTAACTGCAAAGGCAAAACAATATGTGCTTTCCCATCAGACACCACTAAAGTCTCCAATAAAACCAGATAAGGTTGTTGGTTACTTTTGACAAAAAGTCGCCAAGAGGGTTTGGAAAGTCAATTTACCAAACGACGAAGGATGCTCATAATCAAATTCATCATTTCAACTTTTTAAAACTTCCAGGTCACACACAAACTTTCAAAATATATTTCAGCCAGTGGCCAGTTTTTATACTTGTTTTTTTGTTCTTGTTTTCTCAATTGAATAACGGAAAAACGAATGATACACGGATACATGATACTCGGACAGATGCAGAAGCTTGTCATGAGTTGGGTGGTGGATAGGAGGAGAAGTCAGGAGAGGGATCCCTCCTCTCAGGTTCTCCCTAAGGTTTCTTCCCTTTTTTCCCCATCAATGGTTTTTTTGGGGGGGGGGGAGTTTTTCCTGTGCCGATGTGAGGATTTCGGGACAGAGGATGTTGCATGTGTACAGACTGTAAAGCCCTCTAAGGCAACATTGTAATTTGCGATTTTGGGCTATACAAAATAAAATGAATTTAATTCTTAACGTTCTAAGCTAGGCTGCATACTAGCAGAGTATTGGTACGGTATGAGCCTCAGCATCAATCTACAGCAGCCACTGGTGCAAACAACAAAGATTTCAGATTATAACTTTGCACTCTGCTCAGTCATGTAGAATAAAAATCTCACGCTATGTGGCAAACTCAGGAACCAAGAAACAACGTTTATCTCAGCTCTTGAACCAAACCGAAACTGAAGTCATGAGTCAGCGAGGAAAGGCATGGAGGCATTGACATTGCATAGTTTGAGGGACATCTAATGCCTCGGGCTCTTGTTTCATGATCCAGAGCCTTATTTTGTGCTTTGTTAGTGAATGAGAGCAGCTAGTTTAGGACATGACTCAGAACATACTGAATTACCCGGTCTTAGTACCAGGATGCTGTTACTCGATGGAGAATAAAATCTCTAGAGATTGCCTGGACATTTGCATCATTCCTCATCTCCTTTGTCCTCATTTCCCTTCGCTCCAATGTCACTCCCCCAGAACCCAGCGCGATCTTATCTAATCATCTCATCCAGCTCTTCAAACATAGGTGCAGATCTGCTCCAATAAGGTGCCGTCGTATATAAAAAAACAACATGACCACTCCGATGCAGCCATTGCTGTGTGAGTATTAGTTGGCCATCAGTGAATGAACGTGTGAGTGAAGTATTTGAATGTTGTCAGAGTTTACATTTATTTGAACTGCTCTTTCTGTCTAACGTTTGTAGTTGGGTTGGTTTCACAGGTCTGTGTTCCACAACAACGTTATGTAGTTAAGATACTATGTAGTTTAACATCATCATAACAATGAAAATGGGGGATCATTAATCACATTTCCTCTTTTGTTCTGGTACATCTGTTCCTTTGTCAGTTCAATCCATTTCCATTTGTATTTGTGATGTTGATGGCCTCATCAAGCTATTCAACCCAGTCAATCAAATTAATTTGCTTTGATTGTGGGCCAATGATCGTTTTACAGCTATGACGTGTCCAATTCATAAGAACAAGTCTTAGATCCCACTGCTTTAAGACACATCTGAATTCCTACTGGCTCCTGAGGAAAATCTTTCCCTGCTGATACATTCCACGTAGAACGCTCTCTGCAGTGACAGCGAACCCAAACAATAAGCCAACAGACATGAGGGACATAGGTTTGACATGAAGTGGTCCTTTCACCGCTGCTTGGGAACCAACCGTATGATGCTACTCACGTGAAGCAGAAGAAGAGCGTGGTGGAGCCCACAAGGAAGAAAGTGGCCGCCGACACCGGGACGTAGCGGGAGGGTCTCAGGCGTCTGGTGGTCGAGACCGCTGTGTGGGGGAGGGGCGACGAGGAAGGACCCCGCCCTCCGCTCTTGCTGCTGACACCTGGCATCACTTCCTTTGGGTGGAGGTGTGTGGAGGTTTTGTTTTGTAACTTCTGTTTGGGTGGATTAAGTGGATTTCTAGTTTGGGGATAGAAATAAAGGTGAAAGGACAAATACAAAAGAAATGGAGGAATACATGAGTGTGTGGGGGGGGGGGGGGGGGGGCTTCCTCTTTCCCGTGGACAAATGGAAAACACTTTTTTCCCCACACTGAGAAGCTTAAGTTCGTAGGTCAATCCTGATTGCGGAAGATTAAAATAAGCCTACAAGTCAAAAGCTGTTTTTTCTTGTCAGCCAATAAACAGGTGGGAAGGCAGGACGAACAAATAAGCCACAGATTGTAAAGAGAGGGTGTGAAGGCGGTGGTGGTGGGGGGGCAGATTGTTTAAAAGACTTGCAGGTAATACACAACACTAGTTTCACTCCGTTCGACCTGACGTGTCAATTAAAATCACAAACCCATAATCTGCTTTATGTAAAACAAGTTGAATGAAGCTTTAGTGAGAAACATGATAGCGGTGCAAAGGAAACAACTTGGGCATTATTGAGATACAAAAACTGTATGGGATTTGACAACAGATGCGAGTTCAGTTCAGTGAGGTACAGCAAATGGTAGAAGTAGGCCTGTTATGGTTGGAGAAGAGCTTCCACAATGGATCAAAAGAAAGGAATGACATTGAAAGAAAAGTGGAAAGCTTGAAAGAAAAGACAAAGGGGAATGACGATGACTTTCCTCGGCCGAGATTTGAAATGGAAACTGGGCTTGTCCGTGATCAAGTCTGTGGCAGCAGAGCGTGTGGAGATCTTGTTGATCGAAAGTTTTCAGCACCCTGAGACCTGGAGCAATGTGTGGAAAGGTTTTACAGATGTGTAGTGATCAGCCCTTGCTCTCTCTCACAACTTCCTTTCAGTCCAGCACTGGGATTAAAAACAGCAGTCTGTAAACGGGCCAGTAGGGTAGCCTAGTTTTTCTGCGTCGGGGCATCCTCAAACCACTTCACCTGCCGGCCGAACCAGGGACATGATTGGAAGACAGAAAGCAACAATTGGCGGTGTGGTTCTTTCCAAAACTTCCAGAGGGAGACCCAGTGGAACATCCATTGGTATCCATAGAAATTAAACGTTTGAAAAAGAGATAACTGTTAAATTTGGAGCGTTATGTGGGTTATGTGTGACGAGACAGCAAAGTCCTGAAAATGAAAAGAATGGTGGTTTCTATATGTGGACGCTTGAGATTCCTATGGGCGTTTGCAGCTTAGAAGATTCTCCCCTCGAGAGCAGGATTCAGTGCTGATCAGCTGAGCACTTTTTAAAGATCAGTTTGTCCCGGGTCAAACCAAGAAGACAATCCAGTCTGATGATTGGTCAGGATGCACCTACAGAACAAGCAGAGGAACAGCGCTTTAGTCACATTCATTTTATCCTGAACTCACACGTACAGGCTGCTTATTTTATGTGTTGATATGTCACTCTTTTGAAATATGAAACATGAAAAGACAGGCAGAGAGACAGGCTTGCTCCGCATTTGTCCTTCAATCCATGGACTTGGGACATCAGTCCTTCTGTCAGTCAACATACAAGGTCATCTGTTCCACAGCTTTACTGCTTTTGGTAGTGGCCTATCTAATCTTTATTTTTAATTACACACGCATTACACATTTGCTGATTCATTGAGTGTTGGGCAAAGGCATTTGGCCTTACCATGTAACAAGGCCGTGTCCGAGGTTACCAACCTTTAATATCTCTTCAAAACAATCGCTCAAAGTAGGAATATCTTCGGAGCTCATGGTTGTATGTGTGAAGGCAATTCTCATACAGCATGTAGACAAACCTAAAACAGCACAATATTCTGTTTCTAGTGTGTTACCCAACATCTGGCCATGTTAAGACCAAAAATGAAAGTTTGAATGCTGAACATACACACTCCTGAACAATAAGGGTGCATTGATATGCTGCTCAATACATTTCAGCCTAACACATGACTGTTCTACCTACACACACCATCAGATATTTACTTTAGTAGGGATCCAATTTTACTCACACCCAAATTTAAAAGAATTCTGAATGCAAACCATCATTTGGATTTCTTCAAGCTCCAATAAGGTACAAATACAAGTTATTTCTTCAACTATTAGTCTTTTGCATGGGATGTGCATCCTAACTCCATCACGCAGAATGACTATATTGCCATACTGCAAATGCTAGAAAACACACACACACAGGCATCTAAATACAGAAGCCCTTTGTGTTCATTTCTAAAGCCGCGTTGCATTAAGACATTTATCACTTTATTTTAGACGCTGTGCTACTTGCAAGTCGCTGTGTTGTTCTCAATAAAAGTTAGAAATTTACATTTACGGCAAACCCATGGTCATGAAGATACTCATTTAATGTCACATGGAATTTAAATCGAAATACCCAACTGAGATCGGCTTGTGCCGTTCTGAAAAAGGATCCTACCACAGACCACCGCAACCTGCCATTCTGACAAAGGAACCTTCCCCCAACCACTTTTCGCACTCGGCAACAGCTGCGTTTTCTCAGATGAACTGTTATGTTGCTGGTTCGGTTTACACAGAGCACATCAGGTGACACAGCCCCTTATAACTGCGGTCAACTCAGCAGACACTCGGATTCGCAGACGCTTGAATTTTAGTGCACGTTTTTGCTGCCATTTACGTTATTAAAAAAGGCTATTTAAATAGTAAATTCCGGACAATGATAGAAGTCTGTATGTACAGGACCTCTCTGACTATTCGTGTACTACTAGCATAGGCATAACCACGCATCCATTGGGGTCGTGTCCCCCCCAATATTGAGAAAGTACCAATCTGTCCCCCTCCAATATACATCAGAAAATATGTCAAATATACAGTATGTTATCCTTTTATGAACTCTGTCAATGGCTCAATCTCTTGGCTTGTTGATTCTCCCACACCTGTCGGGCATCTTTATTATCAGTTAACAAACTGGACCAACTTTAGCTGCTGGTGAGGAGAGACAGAGACTTTTCTACATCCTCCGTTATGTGCTCCACAGAGACCTGGCTCTGTGGATCGATATCGTACTCCGCGCTCCAGCTGTCATGCCTGCTGTCAGCATGGTTGCGCCCTTGACTACTAGGATGATGAATATGAAATAATTGTACTGTACAAATTTGGAGATTTCTCCAAAGTTAAAGCCCTATAATTGCAAGTTTAAAAACACAATTTCTCCATATTTGAGCTGCAATTAAAAGATTCCCCACAATTCCAGGGAAATACCAATAAACCTGTATTAAAGACCTCGCTGACTACTAGGATCATAAATATGAAGAACTTCTACTGTACAAATCTGGAGATTTCTTCAAAGTACAAGTCATATTTTTAGATCAAAGATATCCTGATTTACTTTTTTAATGAACAAATATTAGACGTTTACTTTTGAGAATCTTTAATAAGTATATTAAAAAATGTCTGTAAATGTGTAGTCAAAAGTTTTGTACGCATAGTGTTTGTCTGCACTTATTGGGGAAAGTGTTTTTAACACAGTTCAGTATTTGAATATATTGATAAATAATATTTTTGAAGATGAACTTATGGGACTTTAACTTCTACAGTAAACTACAGTAAAAATATTTTATATTCAGCATTCTAGTAGTCAGAGAGGTCCTTAACACAATTACATTACTTTGGAACTATTGTACAAAAGCACCATTTCTCAAAGTTTAAACTGCAATAAAAAGAAATTTAACAAGGAAAATGTGATTTTTACTGTGAACAAATCTGTACAGTAAAAATGCTTCATATTCATCATGCTAGTAGACTGAGAGATCCTTAACACCCATGCATTGGTCTTTGCCTGGAACTGTTGCTAAATTTGTTTTTATCGCAGTCTAAATGTGGAGGAATGATGTTTTTGAACAAGCAAAAACATGACTTTTACTTTGAAGAAATGCTTCATATTCATCATGCTAGTAATCAGAGAGGTCCTTAATACTCATGTATTAGTCATTGTCTGGAACTATAGAGAAATCTGTTTTTATTGCAGTTCAAATATGGAGAAATAATCATTTTAATCTTGCAAAAATATGACATTTGATATGGGTCTTTTACTTTGGAGAAATCTGTACAGTTGTACAGCTGTACAATGTATAGTTAAAATACTGCATTTATTGTACAAGAGTAATCCGACTGGTCCCGAACATATTAAATAGCTTTTACTCCGGTTACTTGTTATACCGTAAATATCATCATACATGTGCACTAAAATTCAAGCGTCGGCTGAGTTGACCACGGATATCAGAGTGTCGGCTGAGTTGACCGCAGTGGATGGAGTCATCCGACCACAGATCGGTCCGACAGCTGGACACCACCGGCTAAGATGTGCCATCTACTTCAGAACAAGCATCTCCCCAAACGCAGTGAACTCCCTCAATGCTCTATGCTCGTGAACCGACTGATGTTTCATCACATAGTCCATGGAGCCCCCCTCGATCACCGAGCGATTCACTCCGTACATCCGCGTGCAGAAAACCTTATAATTGTGCATTAGGAACATATGATGATGATCTTCGAAAGTAATTTGGCAAAACGTCCCCTGCCTTCTAGCGAAAGACACAGGAGCCGGGGTGGGGACGCACAGTGACCACAATCACTCGGTTAAACACCCGGGACGAAGGACACCCATTAGCTAACGTCCGTTTCAATTGGGGCGTTGTATTAACGGTAACTGTTTTATATGAAAATGCTGACTGTGACGTCTGCGAGTCCATTGAGGATGAAATTATTAAAGTGGGGTGGAGATCGTTAGCGTTAATGGAAACCATCTAACATGACAAAGACGGCCGGTTGGCCTTTAAAGCAGTGAGAAACGTTAACGTTTGCGTTATTGCAAGGCTCGGTATACTGTAGGACCATATTTTCTATATAACATTGATAATACCTAGCCATTAACTAACATTACTCAACTGATTAGCCCTTGCTAGCAGCAAGCTAACAATTTACCTGTGAAGGGAGTTCCCACTCGTTCCGGGTCCAAACACGGTGACCGGAACATACCAGTCCGGGTCGTGTTCTTTCAGCAGTGACCGCTCAACGTCGGCGGTACATCCATTCGTATCCATTCAAGTGGTTTAGCGGTGCGAGCTAGCGAACGTTACCCCAGCGCCAAGCGAATACACACATCGTCCACGGAAAACGTGTGCCTAGTTGGCCAGACGGGATACGTTTCCGTTGTTACTGCAGCTAGCCTAACAAGCGTAACTAACGTAACTGACGTTAACTGTTAGCTAGGGGGGGACGCCATGCTTTCTTTTACTTCTTTGAAATAAATAGCTTCTGTCTTGCAGGCTTATCCACCAATACGGAAGTTAAAGAGAGGATAAAATACAGAAGCTAATGATGAGATCTTCTCATATACTCGTAATATTGGTGGCCAATAAGCTCCCTGATGCCGACATATTTGTCAGTAACTCAAACATGAGGGTCTCGGGGCTAAACAGTTGAATTGTCGTAATCAAATAGCACTGATTGGACAGTACCATTGTCAGTCAAGCTGCAAGCGCATTTTATTGACTCCAGCCCTGACGCCCCTCCCCTTACAGTAAACATCACGGTTGTACTATATCGTGATTACGTTTATTCACCAACATAGCGAAACGCAGCGCGAGGCTTGTTGACCGATTGCAATAGATAATAACACCGTGGTAACATTGTTGTCAGTAAGCATGGTTGGCTCATAAACTGTCCCTGGCATTAGGTTTTAATCCTCTCATGTGACACACTGACATAGTGACTTGTTTATGCGTACACGTATGTATAAGTGTGTGTGTGTGCGCGCGCGGGCGTGCGTGCATGCATGATTATTCCAATTATGTAGCCACTCACACGCACACTGGCAACGCAAGTAGGGGATTAAAATGGCAGCAGGGGCGAGAGTGAACACACATGACCAAGCTTCTGATCCACACACGCACACACAGTCTTTGTTGTGAGAAACTCATTGACACAATGCATTCCATAGCCCCTAATACCTTAAACAGCTAAATGCCTGACCCTAGCCCCTTCCCTGACCCTTACCTAAAACCATTTCTTCTTTTTTCTGTGCGTTTGTGGGTTGTTTGTTGAAGCCTCTTGGCAGTTGGCAAGCCCATAAAGCTCCTAAGTTAAACCGGCAATCATGGAATTAAAAAAGCAAAAGCTGACTTTATAATCACCCATTTCCCATTGGTGGCCAAATAAAGCTAAATATATCTGTATCAAAGAAAGACATCCCAGTCCATATGGAAGGGTTCTGACAGCCATCTTTAAAGGACCTTTCTTTCACATCGACCTGCAAAAAGGACATTGGTCAGCTCTCACTAACCCCCCCAGCTCCAACACCCTCACCCTCGGTTTTGGGAAAGTTCACTTTCTACATGAACTAGTTCAAAGTTCAGTTCACAAATTTTAAAATGAACTAGTTCAGTTCATAGTTCAAACTTCAAACTATTTGAACTAAGTTCACAGTTCCAACTAGTTCAGTTATTTTTTTCCATACGTTGCTGCGAGAGTATTATTTAAAAAAATTATTGCCACAGCCCAGAACCACAGACAGCAATTATTTTATCAGTTTTAACACTGAAGCTATGCATCAGATTTAATCTTCATATCAATATATATATATATATGAGATAATATATTTTGAATCCTTATCCAACCAGGGTTTACATTAGCATTGAGGGGACAGCATTTCCTCATTGTTGCTTTAATGTTGCTGTCCATTCACTCCACACTAGCAGCAGCTGCAGCGTTCACCCCTACAGTGCATTCTCAAACACATGCTGCTTGAATGGTCTTTTTTAAATAAGGAATAAAAACACCACAGTTATCATTAAGGTGCAAATGTTTGCAAAGAAAGGTCAGATTCCTCCCATCCTCACCGACCTTGTCAGTAACTTCATAAAACTCATTTAAATTATTATACGCCGCCTGTTTGCTACACGCAGCTGTCGCCTCCATGCATTTATTTTTTTTTGATGACGCATGCGGCGGTGCGACACTGGAGGCTGGTGTTGCCAGATTGGGTGTTTTTTCCGCTACTTATTAAGGCACGTTTACGGTGTGTTTTCTATAGAAATCTGGCACCCTATTTGAATGATGTTAACCTGAAAGAACGTGCCGTTCATAAACACCAGAATGAACGAGTTCACAGTAACGTTCATCGGGCATTAATACAGTACGTTCAGTTCACGTTCGCCCAAAATATGAACGAGTTCATGAACTATCGTTCAATGAACGCGTTAAGGCACAACACTGCTCACCCTGCAGTGAAGATGATCTGTGGGCCATGTTGCTTCATGTCCACGAGACTGCAGTAGTTGTCGGCTGTGTGTGTTCCATGGTACTGTCGATCTGGCAGCTTGATGGGGTAGACGTTGGGGGCGGGGCTTAGTCAAGGGACAACAGAGAAAGTTTGGGCACATTTTTACTAAATGTAGTTTGGTGGTCATTCTGATATATCCACCATTGCTGTGTCTCAATCCGACAGGTCCAGGCAACCGGTCGTCCTCCCTTTTCTTCAGTGCATGGTACATTCTTTGTATCCTTTTTCTGTTCATGGCACCATTGAATGTCTTTTTTTGCTCGTTAAATATCCACATTTTCTTAAGACTGCTACATCTTATTTGTTGCTTAAAATGTCACACAAATGAAGGTGGATCCCAGAGGTTTTTCCTTCAGTCTACAAGCACAAAAACATAAGCCCTTATCATCCTGATGATTGGGATTGGGATTTTATTTGCTTTAGCAAAACAACATAGGGTACGACCCCACCTGTGTCCAGTTGTGACAGTGCTGCAGAGATTCATGACTGGTTTGTATGGAGGACAAAAAATGACTTAAGTATAAATAAATAAATGAATGAATAAATGTATGAATAAATGCGTAAATACAAGTATAAATAAATAAAAGTGTAAATAAAAGAATATATGATCAAATATGATTAAGCACCTCCAAGGTCATGGAGTGGAAGTAAATAGCCTAGGGTTGCCAACCGTCCCGTATTACCCGGGACATCCTGAATTATGGGCAATTTTGATTTGTCAAAAGTTCCAGCCAGTCAATGACGCGCAAAAAAAACCCGGTTATTGTGAATTTGTGACGCATCGAGCTGTCCTATTTGTTAAAATGAGCAGTGAGGCTGGCGCTGCAAAGAAAAAAAAAAAAGATTGTGCTAGCACCCCCCCCACCCCCTGGGAGAGTTGGCTCCATCAGTGGGAGCAAGGTAACGTTTAAGTACCTGCAGTATCATACACGCATGTGTAAATATTTTTGTGAGGTTGCAAAAATAAAGCTCTCTTGAGGAAAGAGTACCCCTGTTAAAATATATTCATAATTTATAATATTTGCAAAACGATATAAACACTAAATGCGTGCAGACGCATGAATGAAGAAGAAATGTAGGAGAACAGAAATGTAGAAATAAATAAATGGTATGTTTATTATCAACTTTTAATTAATTTATTCATATATATTATATTTATTTATACATTTATTCATTTGTGTACACATTTATTTATTCCTGTATTCATTTATACCTTTATGTATTTATTTATACTTAAGTGATTTTTTGTCCTCCACGCATTGTGTGAGCCATGCACTCACGCAATGCAGCGCCATTACCCAGATTACATCTTTCAGAAAAATAAGCACAAGTTAATGAAGAATACCAAGCAAGTGAATTAATTCATGCCTGTTGTATGGTTTATTCCAGTTTTCTTCTCACAGCACTTCATAATGTAGCTGTGGTGCTTTACAGTATAGTTTCAATGCAAGTTGCAAAACAAACAGGGAAATATTTCTCAGGGTAAATCCCTTCGTCAGATGTGCAACATATAACATCAGGAGCATTTAGTTTGCCTCTTTCATCCCTCAGAATGGCAACGCTCGAGCCATAGCCAATGATGATAAAAGCACTGAAAGCACCAAGTTCAAGTAAGTACACGCAGTGCCATGAAGCTCCGAGGGGCAGACGCCATTCTCTGCTCAGGTAGACTCTACTCAGGTGATAGACTCACAGGTGGGACCAATGCCCGGAATGTTACATCACGCTTTTTTAAGCATAAAAGAACATGAACTCAGAAAACCCTGAGCAAACACCACATGCCGAAATTGTCACCATGCAAGACATTTTCTTTTCTTTTCTTTTTTTCGTATTTGTCATTTCAAACATTTGAGAACAACTTAGCAATGATTAAAGGTCCTTTGTTGTTGAAAATGCAAACATTATTTTGAATCTGTAAAAATTAATAAAACCTAAAAACATTTCCAGTTTGAGGGAAACCCAACTAAAATCTTCCCTCCTCCACTGCTTCGGCCCGTCTAGCAGTATTGTTCAATAGAAAAGGCCCCTGAGTCACTGGACCTCATGATGGTCTCACTATGTCTGAGGGACAGCTGCGAGCGGTAAAGCCCATTGCTCTGGGACTCCAGCGGGCTGTCCGACACCTGCAGAAGATGAGAGGCAGGGAGACAGGTTGGACTTGAGTATATCATCCCACATTTTGTCTTCTGTCAGATCCTCCACCTTTCATGGATGTGTGTCTTATGACTTATTCTCATAACTGCAGTGTTATCACTTAGTTGCCTGTGAGTTCCAACGGTAGAAGATTCCCCACTGGACCTTTTGACTACTTCTCTGTGCGAGGGCGCATTACATTTTAAATGTTGAGAAATCAATTCATGCAGCTTCAATAAAATATGCTTCACACATCTGATAACCAAGACTAAAGTGGTTACTTTACCTCTTCAAATTTCTTAGCCTTGTACTGCTCCGCTCCTTTCAGGAAGTTCAGCAGTATGATGTCACACAACACAGTGCCCTTAAGTGATAACAATGTTAATGATAATAACCGACATATTTCATTAAACTTCATCAAAGCAAGAGTAGAGATAAAACAGTAGCAATAAAACCCAACAGGAGCCCCATATTTCAGATGTTTACACAGGAAAGGCAAACTTAACAACTCAAAACCTCACCACTCCCACCGAAGTGAAGGCTGCCACCAGATTGATGAGTGTGGGGATCATGTTGAACTTCCCCGCCTACAGAGAAAGAAGAGCAGTTTATCTCAGCAGGCTTCAGTCCCTAGGGTAGGGAGGTTTAGTAGTACAAGAAATAACTTCTGTTCACCTTGTGATGAATGTGGTGGCCAATATAGACATTACAATTCAAAGTGCCCAGGCGTTGTTGAATTTCATTGATCATAGTTGCTAAATGACTGAAAAACACCGTGGAGACCATGGTCCTTATCCAAACAATCTATAGTACATGGTCTAAGGCAGGGGTTCTCAACCTTTTGCAAGCTGGGCCCCCCAAAACTGGTTCATGGTAATTGGGGCCCTCCCTCCCGGCGCCATCCCCACTACACCACTTTGCATAGATAGATAGATAGCCCACTGGCTATTATTTGTAGGCCCACACATTAGTTATTAGTATTATTATTATCAGTAGCCTATTAATTAACCTAATTAGGTAGGCCTATTATCATTACTAGGCTATTGTTATAATTGGCACTAGCACCAGACTTCTAATGTGAGCTTGCAGGCATTATAATTATATTTATTATTAGTAATAGTAGGCCTATTATCATTAGTAGGCTATAATAATTGGGAATTATCACTAGACCTTATTGTTATTATTACTAGGTCTAATATTAGGCTATAATAGTAGTATCATCTGCATTTTTTAAAGAAGCTTGCAGGTGGGTGACGTTAATGTGAGACCTGAGCCTGCTTTGCCTTGCAAAGATCCTCAATTCTTGGTGAAATGTCTGATAAACACAGCCTCAAATCATCCTCAATACCCGATTGCGGTATTTTGTTTTGAGTACAATCATTTTTGGAGAAACTGACTGTAAACTCAAACTGCAGGTATGCTTCATTGTATCTTCGAAGCTTTTTTTGCAGCTGGTGGTGCGTCAGTTGCCTTGTTGGTCCTTACTAGCTAAGAGCTATGAAACAATCACTGGCTATCGGCGAGATGGGGATAATCTTTAAAAAGACTGTTTGTGGGATTAGCCTTTAAAAAGACTGCTTGGGTTCTGAAGTAAATAGATATCGATTGATAACAATTGACTAGCGAGAGATGGCACAAGCGAACTTGGCGAGAAACGTGAATGCCGCTTTGTGAGTCACATGCAGTCATTTATTTTTACTGCGAGAGTGAGTGAAGAAACATGAAGAAACACATAAACCAGAGCGGGAACGGCGGCGGCCATGCGCATGCGCGATTTATTTGCAGCCTGGACGAGGAGTGGTGTGGGTGTCCTCACTGCTGCGCGGGGCTACTGAGAGACTGACCGCCTGTGAGTGCTTTTGGACGGGGCAGGACTTACAGCTGCACCCGCTGCTCATTGAGAGCAGTAACTGCAGTGATACGTACGGCCCTGAAGTGCAAAGCAACATTACAAAGAATGAGACACTTTTACAAAGGTCGAGAAAAATTAACATTTCGGAAAACAAATTAACATTTTAGAAAACACGTTTACATTGTTGAAACAAATTAACATTTTAGAAAACAAATTAACATTTTATTAAACAAATTAACGTTTTATTAAACAAATTAACATTTTATAAAACACATTTACATTTTATAAAACACATTTACATCTTAGAAAACACATTTACATTTTAGAAAACAAATTTACATTTTAGAAAACAAATTAACAAGACGCTAAACACTTTTACCAATCCCGAAACAAATTTACAAAGGACAGATTCTTCACGGAAAGGGAATCAGGTGACCGAGGCAGACAACATGTGCCGCTGTAGGGGCAAAACAAACACGCACGCGTAGCCAAACCAGTAAGTTCAAAAACCAGTGGGCAAGTAACAACGGCGTTTGGCAAGGAATTGGCGAGTCCTCAAGCTAATGTTTATACCGTGTAGACTTGACATCATGTCCACGGTTACAGTGTACAAGTGGCTCTCGTTAAAATATTGAACGCAATGATGCAGTATGTCTGGTGTTTCCGTCTGGTCCGCGTCCTTTAAAAACTCCAAACACCGACCACAAAACGGGCAAAACATCCCTCCAATGAACGTCTTTGTCGCCATAAACTCTTGTTAATTTGTTTTCTAAAATGTAAATGTGTTTTCTAAGATGTAAATGTGTTTTCTAAAATGTAAATGTATTTTCAACAATGTAAATGTGATTTCTAAAATGTTAATTTGTTTTCCAAAATGTTAATTTGTCTCGAGCTTTGTAAAAGTGTTTCATTCTTTGTAATGTTGCTTTGCACTTCAGGGCCACCGTAGATACGTGCTTTCGAGTCTCCAAACATCACAAAACATTATTCGCCATCTTATTAATCACTAAATTCAGTTCTGACAACTTTTTAGGAATTTACAATTTGCTTTTAGTTTTCATTTTACATTTTACGCATTTAGCAACCCCCCCCCCCGCAACCCCGCGGCCCCTCGCAACCCCGCGGAACCTCCACACGGACCCCCACACGGAACCCGCAGACATGAGGTGGAAGTGGCCAATATCTGGTCCAAAGCTAAAACGAGCCCCTGCTCTAGAAAATGAGCGCTCACTTGTCTCAATTAAATAAATAATAATTTTAACGTCAACGTCAACGGCCGCTTTCTAGGAAAACATGGCTCCGCCCACTCAGCGTGCCGCTGTGACGCTCGCTCCGAACTTGCCACTAAATTACTGGGAATTGCCACTGCCTGCCATGAGGTGCCACACGGTGCCACTCAGTTGCCATTGCATGTCAGTGCCACAAGGAGGATCTCGGCCCTGCCCTGTATCCAGAGCAACGTACAATAAGTGCAGACTTCATAATAAGCTAAACGCGCATCAAAAACAGCAATTTTACGTTGTTTCCGAGTGAGTGCAGGCAGAAGTGCCCAGGGTAGTAGAGGTGCTCGGAGAGGGAGAAAAAGGATGATTCTATGATTGGACTTGAGAAGCTCCATGAAGCGATGACAGTCAGCTGGCGCTTCCCGGCCGCTGAGCTCATCAGGCGGGCAGCCTTGCGCAGACCTCGCTGTAAGCTGGAGGTCTCGTTAATACGAGGCTTTTATTTCGCCTTTGATGTTCGTTTGTTCACAACACACGTCCATCATAAGATCAACGGGAACATGTGGTTAACTTCTGTTAACTAGTCTTTTCAGAGTTAAAAGTTGTTAGACTTCAAGATTGTCTTGGAGACATCAAAACTTGGATGACCTGCAACTTCCTGATGTTAAACTTGGAAAAAACGGAAGTTATCATGATAGGCCCAGAGCGCCTTCGAAGTCAGCTGTCTCTATGGATGGAATTGCTCTGGTATCCAGCACCTTTAGAAATCTTGGAGTTCTCTTCGACCAGGATATGTCCTTCAACTCTCATATAAAGAAGACTTAAAGGACTGCCTTTTTCATCTACGTAATATATCGAAAATCAGGAACTTCCTGTCTCAAAGTGATGCAGAAAAACTAGTTCATGCATTTGTTACTTCTAGACTGGATTACTGTAATTCTTTGTTATCAGGCTGCTCTTGTAAATTGCTTAAACCTCTCCAGCTGATTCAGAATGCTGCAGCACGTGTATTAACAAGAAGTAAGAAATGGGATCATATAACTCCTGTATTAACTTCTCTGCACTGGCTTCCTGTTAAATCAAGAATAGAATTTAAGGTACTTCTCCTCACCTACAAGGCACTTGCTGGTGAGGCACGAGAGCTTGTTACACCGTACTGTCCTACAAGGCATCTGCGCTCCTTAGATGCTGGGCTACTTGTGTTTCCTAGAGTTTTAAAAAGTAGGATGGGGGCCAGAGCCTTCAGTTATCAAGCTCCTCTTTTGTGGAACCAGCTTCCACTTTCAGTCCGGGGGGCAGACTCGGTCAATTCATAAAGATAAAGCTTAAAACGTTCCTCTTTGATATTGCTTATAGTTAGGGCTGGCTCAGGTTAGCCTGGACCAGCCCTTAGTTAAGCTGCTCTAGGCTTAGACTGCCGGGGGACTTCTTAGGACCCACGAGCCCCTCTCTCACTCTCACTCTCACCCTCTGCTTCCACAATCATCCATGTTTTATTAATGTTCATCACTAATTAAGCTTCTTTCCGGGAGTTTTTTGTGCTTTCTCGCCTAGCAGGTCTCCGTGGATCATAGTTTCGTGCGGACCCCGGTTCTGACTCCTGGCATGGCTCTGCTGACACCTGCTGCTGCCATCATCATTACTTTAAATATGATTCATATTACTGTCATCATAAACCAACATCTTTCTGCTCTCCCTCCCCACAGAAGCCTCTGTGGATGGTGGTTCGACCTGATGGTGGTTGTCCCTGCAGTGGTCCTGCCGTACACCTGTTCTGCTACTTGCAATTACTTGTATCATTTCTGTTAGAGAAATTGAATGTGTTGTACATCTTTTACATTGTTGATTCTGTACACATGACATCCATTGCAGTCTGTCCATCCCGGGAGAGGGATCCCTCCTCTGACGTTCTCCCTAAGGTTTCTTCCCTTTTTTTCCCAATTGAAGGGTTTTTTTTCATATTTTGGGGAGTTTTTCCTGTGCCGATGTGAGGGTTTCGGGACAGAGGATGTTGCATGTGTAAAGCCCTGTGAGGCAAATTTGTAATTTGCGATTTTGGGCTATACAAAATAAAATGATTTGAATTGAATTAAACCAAACCTTCCAACACATTACGTTATGAAAATACGGGAGATCCGTATGAATTGTCGACGAGGGGGGCTGACATTTTTCTCGCTCGCTTTCTGGTCTGAGTTGTTGACAGGGGGGCATATGCATTTTTGAAAAGAGTTTGGGCAATCCAAATAACGTTTCCCGGGAGAAATAACAAACCGGGAGGTATCAGGGTCATAGGACTAAAAAACGGAGCGTTGGCAGGTAAAACAACCTCGCTGAGCGGGCTCTCTCTCTCTCTCTCTCTCGCACACGCACACACACAGCGCAGCAGGCAGGGGGGGAGAGAGTGATACCGTTTCTCTTCGGGAGACTTGTTTAATTATGAGAAATTAGCGACAATTCTAGTGACATGTATGTAGCATGTCGCTTTTCATACAAAAGTCGCCGGGAGGATGATTTGTTTGTCATAATAGTCCAACCACAACCGCATTTCAACATGGGGGAATTTCCGTGATTTTTCCGTGAGGGCGGCGAGCCAAACGCTACTCCAGGTTAAACGTGATCTAGGCCAAACCAAAGCAGAAGCAACAGCGCTCCAGGTTTGTTTTGGGCCTAACACAGATTAAACCAATCATAGTGTCCTCCCCCATTCCTTTAAAAAGCATTAGCATTTTAATGTATCACCCTCAGAATATTAGTATTCAGAATTTATTTGAAGCGTCCAACTATTCACCACAGCCCTAGATTGTCTTCTTACTCACTAATTGGGATGGCCCTCAGGGACTATTTTACACTGTGTGCTGAAGCATTAAACACAAGCTTGCAGTCCCTAAAGAGACTTCAGCCTTAATCTATTGAAGTTAAATTTTGAAGTACGCGCACAACAGAACCCCTTGGACTCATTGGGACGCATCATTTTCTCTGAGGAAATGTGGCAGGGAAGCCGCTCAGTGTGTGACAGAGGATTTGGGCTTTTCCTTAAGATAAACAAAAACGTCTCCACCATGATTTGGGCCGTAAACATGAACTCAAATGTCTGTTGTGAACCTCCCTTTGTAGGCGCCTCTCAGTTCTTGAACAATGTTTTATTTACATCGCTGGTAATACTTGGTTGTTAGACCAGATTTTGGTGTTTCAATGGTCCCTGAGCATAAAGATAGCAATTTGTGAACAATGTGGCTGAACAAACCTTGTTTGCTTTAAATGTTGCAGTTTTCTCGGTGCGCCAATGTCACGGTTTGGTCTCTCTTCCTGTTTTAGTTTGAAGTTTCATGTTCCTTGTGGTCCTGGGTTAACTTCACTTCCTGCCTTGTCCTGTGATTGCCTGAGTGTTTCCACCTGTGTCCAATCACCTGCACCTCCCTTGTGTATTTAAGCCCCGTGTGCCTGTTGTCCCTTGTCGCGTCATTGTCTAATGTCAGTCATTGTTGGTGCACGTTCTTTTGGCTCGTGTTCATTTTGGTGCAAAATAAAGAGCACATTCCGGAAATCTGAATCCTGCATTTGAGTCCTGCCTGCCTCCCTTCCGCCTGCGCCAGCACCCACCTGACAGCTAAAGGTTCAGACAAAGATGTCCTGCGTCCCACTGTTCTACCATGATATCAGCACGGTTGGCATCTACTCAACTAACCACTCACATCAATCTGAGAGGCCAACCCGAGAGGTTTAAAAAGATGTATGACTATCGTGCATAAAAAAGCAACCGGTGGCATTTAATATATTCTTCTACTTTATGAAGAGGAACAAGAAGCTTCCATGTGGTTGATTCATATCCAAATGTCATTATTCCTCATTGGATCTGTGACATACACATGTTGATATACAAATACAAATAAATAAATGTCTTACTGTCATTCACTGATGGGTTAAGTCTCAGCCAGCACTGCTCATCACATCTCCCAATGGATAAATAAATATGATGTTGTTCTTATTAATTTTAACTTATGTTGATCAGGACATCAAAATGACATGTTATTTAGCTGACTCTTTTATCCAAAGCGACTTACAATAAGTGCATTTCAACAGTAGAGATACAAACTCAGAAGAACAAGAAACAAGAAAGTGCAATTTCATCAAATAAGCTGTTTTACATCCTTTATAGACAAGAGCCTTTATAAGCACAGTTTAAGTGCTACAATTTGTTAATGTTTTTAGTTTAGTGCCTTTATTTTTCGGCAGAGCACGTTTCAGGCTCGCTAGCTACTTTTCAATTAACCAAGTCATGGCGATCTAGCCCCTCCCTCCAAAGACCGGCCGGTGTGTAGTAGTAGCGGTAGGGTTGGGTATCGAGAATCGATTGGAATCGGGACTAGCTTTGCGATTTACCCGGTATCGTTCAAAAGTTTAAAATTCGATTCCTAGTTTCGATTCTCAGTCCGCCGGCGCCGACCGGAAATAGAAATCGCTGAACACCAACGAAGAAGCGTCCACCGGAAGTGTTGCATAACAGCACGATCGAACATGGATAACGTCCGTCGGCGGTCCAAAGTGTGGTTACACTTTTCGAAACAAAACGAAAACTCGGCAAAAAACTCCCGGTTGTCGTGAAGTTGTGACGAAACAGACCAGTGTGCGCGCGGGTGCCGGGTGGCCCGAGCGGAGCTGTCCTATCTGTTAAAATGAGCAGTGAGGCTGGCACTGCAATGAAAAGATTGTGCTAGCACTCCCCGCGTCGACCGCTAGCACCCCCCCCCGTCAGCGAAAGTGTCCCTGATTTGAGGTTGGGAGAGTTGGCCCCCTATGTGTGCCCCGTCTGTGACGCGCTGCACCGACCGTCCTCCGCTGCCTCCTCCTCTGGCTCCAAGGGTCCATCAGTGGGAGCAAGGTAACGTTTAAGTACCTGCAGTATCATCATGTGGAAATGTGTTTTTGTGAGGTTTCAAAAATAAAGCTCTCTTGAGGAAAGTGTACCCCTATTAAAATATATTCATAATTTATGTTTATACAATATTCAAGTTCATAGTTTTATATTTATATTGTAGTTGAAAACAGCCCTGAAATTCATAGTAAAGTTAACAAAAAGTTTAACATTGATGGAGACTATTTCCTTCAGAAAGACCCTTGGTTAGCTAGCTTATTTAAAATATCTTAAACTTAAACTTTTTTTGACCCTGCCTCTTAAAAGAATCGGAATCGAGAATCGCTGGGAACTGGAATCGAAACCAGGAATCGGAATCAGAATCGGAATCGTTCAAATTCAAACGATACCCAACCCTAAGTAGCGGTGACCAAAAACAGCGCTGCCGTAGGCGCAAAACGAGTCGATATGAAGAAGTGTTTTAGCCGAGGTATAGTCTGAAGAGGTGTGTCTTTAGTTTGCGGCGAAGATGTAAAGGTTCTCTGCATTGATGTGTATACTCACATTTCCATTGACCAGAACATCAAACCTAATAGCATAGGCTTTGACCAGAGTGCGGTAGTCCGTCCCATTCTCCATCTTATAATATTTGGCAAACCTGTCCAGACAGACAAACCACAACAGTCTTATAATAATAGAAAAAAACGTACGCTTATGGATTAAAAAAAAATAATTATTAGTTTACTTCCAGAATTTGACCGCGGAATCAAAATAGCTGCAGTCAGTCAGCAAGATGGAGAGAACTTTTTGCATTGAAAGTAAAACCGAGGCGCAACATACAGCAGAGGAATTGTGGGGAACTGTGCAGAGGAATTACTCCACATGTCAAACAGAAGGGGGATGAGTGCCAAAAAAACAACTTGAGGCTAGCTAACTTAGCTAAGTTAGCTGCAAGGCTAACTTAGCCTAGCAGCGAGCTTAACGTTACCCCACACAGTCTGCAGAGGACCACCACTGTGTCCCTAAAAGGCTGTGATTTGAAAAGGTCCTGGCTAAATGTGGGGAGATTGTTGGCACTTCAAACACAGCTGTTAAATTATAGAGTCGGTAGTTCAACATGTTTCCCCAGTGAAATTCTGTTGCCAAGATGATCAAATGTGTATAGTTTTGTGTTTAAAATAACATTTACAATTAAACAACTGTGTCTTCCTAAAGTAATTACTCATTAATTAAGAATTTGTCTTTAAAAGAAAAACAAACATTCATTAAAAACAACATTGTAACAACAAAAACAACATTCATTAATTGCCATTGATTGAGATACATTTATACATTGCTGCAACGCATTTCATGCAATCTTTCTCATTGAGTTATCTGAATACAACCTGTCAATGAAAATGCAAACACTCCAACTTGTCTTTTTTATTATTGTTAAATTGACCACCTCTCTGTGCCATCTCCACTGTGTCAATACCAATGTAGTGTTTATTACTAACGGTGTGGTTAGGTTCATTAAAGTGCCCCACCCTGATGATTCATTGTTGGTTCAAAAGTTATGGCGTGCTTGTGTTGGTTGTACTCATGTGGGTATCGAATCCCACAGACAGTTACTTTTGGCCTGAGAAGCCTGAGAGTTAGACAACGTCTGCCTCAAGCTCCATAGGCTCCGATACAAATCTGGTGACATATAAAAAAAGACAGAAGGTAAACGTTTTTTCAACTTCCATTAGAGCTGTATTTATGACCACAGAGACATGTAAATAACCTGGACGCGTCAGTGTCTTGGGTCATGTCAAATCTCATTTTTGGGGATTTTTTGCTGCCCTTTGAGCAGCTTGTTAATGATCAGATCTTACAGAGGACATTTGGAACCTCCTTTGCAACCCCTCCCTTACATGAGCCCCCTCCTTTTAATTCCCTTCCTAACTGCCTTGTTCCCCCACTCCCTCGATTCCTTCCATCCTGCCCTCCCCCTTTCTAACTATGCTTCATGCTTGTTATCTAAACCCCCCCCACAGAAGTTCCCCCTTTCCAGCCCCCTCCCATTCATTTTTGCCCCCCTCCCCAAGAGATGACCCCCCCCCCCCTTTCCCACAGCCCTCCCACCAAAAAGAATCCAATCCGATTTCAAAATATACCCCACATGGAGGGAATTATTACTGTAATGTTTGATGTCCTATGTTTGTTATTCAAAGACATTGAGCCAGCACTCAAAGCGATCCACTGATTGAAGGGCTCTATAACCGGGCTGTGCACATCCCAAGCCAGCCAAGAATAATTAGGGCCTGAGCCGACTGAAAGTCGGGCAAAGCCCTATTGAGTTTCGGAAAATTATTATTAGGGCCTGAGCCGACTTTCAGTTCGGGCGAAGCCCTATTGTGTTTTGAAGAATTCTTCTTATTAGGGCCTGAGCTGACTGAAAGTCGGGCGAAGCCCTATTGAAATTGCAAGAATTATTAAAGCTGCGAGCAGCGGTGAACGGGCCTTCGCCTCTCCTTGCATGTCGGGAGGGCAGCGGTCAGCCGGACACGCGCTTCAAAATGAGACTAAAGAGACAAAATAAATCACTCTTGGGGCTGGTATTCAAACCTGAGTCTGTGGTTTCATAAACGGAATCCACCAACACTAGGCTATTGCAGAGCTGCAAAAGACCTGCAAAAAGTAAAGGAAATGTAGGATGACCTTGGTTCAGTCAAGGCATAGGACGACAGCTAATCACACCACTTTTGCTACATCAAGAAATATTAACCTTTTAACAACACACACTGGATTACTACGTGGCTGTATTCCTGAAGAGAGCTTTGCTTAATTAATTAATACATTTAGTAAGATACGATTCTTCTCCAGGGCTTTATATATTGGTAAATTCAAATTGAATCAGTTAAGCCATGTACTTTCAGCTAAAAGTAATATTGCAATCTTAAGGCAGAGGAAATTCCAGCAATGTTGTCAATGGATTGTCAATTCAGGTTGATAACAAACCCAGGTCTACAGATTCCAAAGCATCAAGCCAACCTCTACAACACAGAACTTGTTGTGAATCAATGATCAAAACGTCACTAAAATATTTTGATCGCCCCCATTCAGTCAAGGCAAGCTTGCTCTCCATGAGCCTTTTCATATGTGGCATGACAAGCTCTTTACCCAGTTCTTTAATGAATAGCACCATGCATTGTTAGCCCTCCTTGCAGAGAAGGGTTGTAATGAGCAAAAAAAAAATCAAGGTACACACTTGACACCTTGGGAAAGAATTGATCACAACAGGTGCTGGGGCAGGTTAGATGAACTACCAAGCAAAATTCAAATGTGGAAGCATAAAAATCATAAAAAGTGACTAAGTCTTTAACTTTATTATGGGAGCCAAGTTCAGTAAAGAATGGAGCATTTGTAGTATCTCAAAAGCAACTTTGTTTCTTATATCAGCTGGACACGGGGTTAAAATGAGAAGAAGAAAAAAAAAAACTGCCTCTGAGAGGATTTGAACCATGGATCTAAACCACTGAAGGCATAGAGATACACGCTACCACTACACCATCAGCACATTTGTGATTGTGTGATCGAAATTACACTAGAAGAGGTTGGATCGTCTCCATTCCGTCAGGGCAGAGAAGGCGATCTGTGGGGACTTTTTATTTGCATTTATTTAGCTGTTTGTTCTGAAATGTTATTGTTTGATTCTTTAAGTTGATATAATATTAGGACTACGTTTTCGTAGTCAATTACCGCAACCGTGTCTGCAATGGGAAGGTCGGCCCTACGGGGGAGACTTCCTGCTCGTTGATCCATTTCTGTATTTTGTATAAAATATATATAAAACTGTAAGAGCCTTAGTAAGATATTAGTGAACCTCTAAAGCACATGTGAAGTTGGGTAGAGAATATATATATATATCCTATCCTATATATATATCCTACCCAAGCTTTAACAATCAGTCAGTTAAACTGTGTTGCTAAATACCTGAAATTGTAGCCTGGTGAGACAGCATTCTTCTGGGACATGGCATCCAGTCGGGTGAATGAGTACGAGGGGTTGCACTGGTCGTCTGACTTGTCTAGATCACACATCCAGCCGATCTTTATTCCAATCACTCCGCCCTAACAGAATTTTTCAAAATACAAGAGGTATGTTGATCAGTGTGTTTGTACTCAATCCTGTCTCCTAAACTACATTTACTACTACTCAGGAGAAATGCTGCTTTGTTTGAAGATTGCACATGTAATGGGTGCAGAGAAATTTTGAATATGATTTGGCTGTGACCACTTATACGTAACTGCTGTTAAGAGTTGATGTTGAGTTTTTTGAGGTTAAAACACTGCTCCAAAAAATGTAAGGAACACTTTGAACACATCAGATCTCAATGTGAAAATAAATATGTTGGATATCTATACTGTCATGCATACATCCGCCTGTATGCATGCTTGACGTTGCGGTATGCTCCTATTAAGACAGCGGATGGTGTCTTGTGGGATGTCCTCCCGGATCTATGTGCATCAATCCAAGGAGCAACCTGGCGGCGTCCAATAGACAGAAACATAATGTTTCAGAGGTGTTCTATGGGGTTTAGGTCAGGTGCTAATTAGGGTAATTTCATTGTATCAATTCCTTCATCCTCCAGGTACTGCCTGCATACTCCTGCCACATAAGGCCGGGCATTGTTGTGCATCAGAAAATCCCAGAACAATTAGAACTAAGACATCGACATGCATAGCAGTATATACACATACTGTTATCCATTCACAGAAATTCTGGTAGAGTTAAACAACATAAAGTTGAAATGCTTAGTCAGTGTAATGACCACTGAGAAATTATGAATCTTCGTTGTTTCTCTTTAAAGACAAGACTCACACTCTCGAATCTACCTTGTCTGCCAGCTTGGTGAAGTTCTGCTGTGCATAGCGGACCACGTCTCCCACTTTGAAGATGGGGCAGTAGGTGTTGTTGACCATGTCAAAATTACATATTTTTATGTAATCATTAGTGATGGTAGTCAGGAAGTTTCCTCTGCACACACAGACATATTATCAAATCAACTTGTCAGGCTTCAGTGTCGTCGTCATAACCATCAGCATATTTAAAATTGTCATACTTGGTGTAGTTGAAGGTCGGAAAGCGAATGCTATTCTTTATGAAAATGGTGAAATTCTCAACCTCCATCATTGGCGTACTTAAACGCAGGGAAAAGAAGAAACATAGAAGAAAAATGACTAAAGGATAAGGTTAAGGTTACAGGTTAAGGATACAGCATTGTAATTGAACATGCAATCTTCAAAGCTGGCAAACCATTTTTCTTCACAGTGTTCTAGTATCTGAAAGGCTGTCTATTACATGCATGCTGTAATCTTACGTCTTGATGGTGTCAATCTCAGCAGGACACCATCCTTTCATCTCACACATCTTGATGGTGGCGTTGAACGGAACACATTTCCCTGTCAAAATTCCTTAGGAGGAAAAGAAAAGATTTCATGCTAGCAGAAAACAAAAGTTTACTCCAAAATAGTCATTTAGTGCATATGCATAAGTGTAATAATTTTATCTATAAAATTGTAATCAATCATGATCTAAAGTTGTTATCAAATATGATGTTAGAGGAAAAGGAAACTGAAGTTCTCACCATAACTTCCTGGCTTGTTGGTGTGCCTTGAACACTGACTGTCCCGCGTACATACATACTTCTTCTCACTCTGCATGCACAGCATCACAAACATACGGGGAGAGAAAGGTAAATGAACTGTAATTGTATATAATTGTATTTTCTAGTCTACTGACCACTCAGAGCACTTTGCTACTACATAATATCATGGCAAGGGGCCAAATGAATGGTTCACAAAGACCATGTAAAAACAGAAAAAGGAAGGAGTTACCCGGCCTGAGGAAGCCCGGGGGACCCACATCTGGAGCATAGCAGATGTATGGCATGCCAAGGGGCCCGGCCGGGAACTCTCATTCCCATGGGCTCACCACCTGTGAGGGAAACCAATGGGATCGGGTACACTGCTACAAGGGTGGGCCGAGACGGACCAGACCTGGGCAGCAGATTCTGGCTTTGAGGGTGTGGAACATAACCTCTCAGGGGAAGCAGTAGCCAGAGCTTGTGCCGAAGGTGGAGCGCTATCAGTTAGCCCTGGTTGGGCTTACCTGTATGCACAGCCTCGGCTCTCGATCCATACTGGAAAAGGGATAGAGTCTATTCTACTCTGGCGTGGCCCAGGGCGTGAGGCGCCAGGCGGGTGTGGGGATACTCACAAGTCCCTGGCTGAGCAGTGCTACATTTGAGATTACCGCGCTGGAGCAGCTCAATACGCTTTTGGGTTATAGGGAAAAAAACTCAGCGGTTTGGAGTATTCAGCCTTTTTGGAGACCCTGAATGGAATCCGGGGCTCCAGCAGGAGACTCCATAGTCCATAGTCCTACTGGGAGACTTCAATGTGCACTTGGGCAACGATTGATATAACTGAAGAGACGTGATTGGGAGGTACTGCCTCCCTGATCTGAACCTAGGCGGCCATTTGTTATTGGACTTCTGTGAATGTCACGGATTGTCCATAATGAACGCAATGTTCGAACTAGAGTACATTAGGCAGATGATTGATTTTGTGATTTGAGGTTGCATATTTTGGACACATTATGTTACATGTCATTTAGCTGACACTTTTATCCAAAGCAACTTGCATTGTATTTTTAACCCATGGTTTGTACATTTTGCCTGGGGAGCAATTGCTCACGGACAGGTAAGCCAGAGTGGCGGGTTTTTAAAACCAGGCTTTGAACCACCACCCTTTCCGTTCCCAACACACCCATGCAACTCCATGCGCCACCGTCACCCAGATAAAGAGAGGGGCAGAACTGTCAACTGACCATCATCTCGTGGTGAGTTGGGTCAGAGGATGGGGGAAGATAGACCTGGTAAACCCAAATGCGTAGTGCAGGTGAATTGAAAACATCTGGGGGAGGCCCCCGTCCAAAATATTTTTAACCCACACCTCTGGCTTCTCTCGCATTCATGTGGTTGCATATTTTGGACACATTACGTTACATATCATTTAGCTGACGCTTTTATCCAAAGCAACTTACATTGCATTTTTAACCCATGGTTTGTACATTTTGCCTGGGGAGCAATTGCTCACGGACAGGTAAGGTGAACCAGAGTGGCGGGTTTTTAAAACTTCTATTGCTGAAGCTGCGGCGGTGAGTTGTCGTTCACATGGTGATCCATGCTGTGTACGTAAGGATTGGAACCTGTTGAATGCAACCGAAGAAGTTAGCGGGTGGTGGAAGGAGCACTTTGAGGTACTTCTGAATCCATCAACTACGCCTATGTCACTGAGGTATTCAAACAACTCTGCAGTGGCAAAGCCCTGGGGATTAATGAGATTGGTTCAGAGATGCTGAAACCAATGGGTGTTGGGGGCTGTTTTGGATGACACACCTCTTCAACATTGCATTTGGACAGTGCCAAAGGAATGACAGAGTACAACGTGTACAAGCGGACAAAATGGGTTTCCTCCCTAAGGAGGTTTTCCAAGCCAGGCCCCCGGGTGAGGCCCCATGCTGGATTGAAGACTAGTTGGAGAGATTATGTCCCCACAATAGCCTGGGAACGCTTTGGGATTGGGCCACACTACAAATCACTTGTGAAGGGTCATGCTTTCTTGGTGACACAAAGGTCCTGATGTTATCTACACTCAGTGTTGGGAAAGTTCACTTTCTACAAGAACTAGTTCAACGTTCAGTTCACAAATTTTAAAATGAACTAGTTCAGTTCATAGTTCAAACTTCAAAATATTTGAACTAAGTTCACAGTTCCAACTAGTTCAGTTCTTTTTTTCCATATGTTATTATTGCCACAGCCCATATAGAACCACAGACAGCAATTATTTTATCAGTTTTAACACTGAAGCTATGCATCAGATTTAATCTTCATATCCAATTTTGAATCCTTATCCAACCAGGGTTCACATTAGCATTGAGGGGACAGCATTTCCCCTTTGCTGCTTTAATGTTGCTGTCCATTCACTCCACACTAGCAGCAGCTGCAGCGTTCACCCCTACAGTACATGCTCAATCACATGCTGCTTGAATGGACTTTTTTAAATAAGGAACAAAAACTCGACAGTTATCATTTAGGTGCAAATGTTTGCAAAGAAAGGTCAGATTCCTTCCATCCTCACAGACCTTGTCAGTAACTTCATAAAAATCTTTTAAATTATTTTACGCCGCCTCTTTGCTACACGCTGCTGTCGCCTCCATGCATTTCTTTTTTTTTTTGATGACGCATGCGCAGTGCGACACTGGAGGCTGGTGTTGCCAGATTGGGCGTTTTTTCCGCTACTTATTAAGGCGCCTTTACGGTGTGTTTTCTATAGAAATCTGGCAACCTTTTTGAACAACGTTAACCTGAAAGAACGCGCCGTTCACAGACACCAGAATGAACGAGTTCACAGTAACGTTCATCGGGCATTAATACAGTACGTTCAGTTCACGTTCGCCCAAAATATGAACGAGTTCATGAACTATCGTTCAATGAACGTGTTCAGGCACAACACTGTCTACACTACCTGTGACCTTAGATGATGGTGCTGGAGATATTACATTTACTATTGATGAGTGTTGTATAATATTAATGGAACTAATAATGGTAGTAGTTTTGAACTAACAGTAGTAACAGACCTCGGGACAGAGTCCTTGGACTTGGTTCTCTGTAGTTATCATTTTGGTGATGATGCAGAAGACTGAAGCTCCCTGTGGAAAACAATACATAGAAGATAACCTCAACGGCATACTACTGTCAATCAGTGCATCTACCCCCCCATCCGTTCATCCAACATCCATCTGTCCATCCATCAATCCCTCCTTCCATCTACCTATTCCATCCATTCCCCCATCCGTCCATCCGCATATCCATCCACTCTGCATCCATTCATCGCACCATTGACCAATCCATCCCTTCGTCCATCCACCCACCCATCTGTCCATACCTGTGTAGGAGTGACGTAGTCTGCCACATCCATGACCTTGTCATTGTAGACTCCAAAACCTTTGACCTTCGTCATCACTGACGATTCAATAGCTGTGTCTCTCACCTGGTAGGCCTTTTCATTGACAAATACCCACCTAAAGCATGCAGACAAACAAACACACACCTTCCAAAGTTGGATTTTACCAAGACAGGAATAGAGGAAGATGATGATTTTTACAGACGGCCAAGAAAGGTGAGCTAAAGCACAGTGCCATTGAAAACAGGAGAAAAAACACCATCAGCAACGCAGAGGCCTCAGTAGTGAATCTCAATACTGTTCAGCTGAAACAACGAAAGACATACATTTAGCCTAAGTATGGAATTAACCAGTAAGTTAAGTGAGATAACTTGTATTCTTAGCTGGCAGTGCTTTGTGTTGATGACTTCAATTGTGTGGCTGCCTGCAGCTTGCGATCCCATAACCTGTAATGTTAACACTGAAGGAAATTCCCTGATAAGGTATTGTCACGGTTTGGGTCTGCTTCTTGTCTTATTTTGTAGTTTTTATGTCTCTTGTATTTCTGGGTAACAACACTTCCTGCCTTGTCCTGTGATTGCCTGATTGTTTCCAACTGTGTCCAATCACCTGCACCTCCCTAGTGTATTTAAGCCCTGTGTGCGTGTTGTCCCCTGTCGCATCATTGTTAAGTGTACCCGTCGTTGGTACATGTCCGTCCTCGCTTTGGATTTATTAAAGAACACTTTTTTTTTTGGAAAACTCTGCGTCTGAGTCCTCCCTTCCTCTACCCGCACCAGCCGCCCTGACAGGTATACATGAGCTTCAACACCTATAGAGACAATTTGCAGGGAGCATTTTGCAAATTGCAGCAATATGTACACATACTGTTCCCATAGCTTTTAGGTCCATGCGCGAAAATTTCTCATAAATTTCAACAACATAAAAAACTACATTTGAGACACTTTGTGTGGGAAATGCTTATTCTTTGTAACGACCAGCACTGAGAAATCAGGCATCCATCTGCCTTAATTCTCTTTAAAAGACAAGATATTTCACTCTCGACTCTACCGGCTCCAGCCTTCAGCTCAACCTGGATCACCTCGGTTTATTAAAGCGCCTAATGTCACTATCACTGATAGCAAAGAGATCTGCAGCAATGGGCAAATCTAATGCAGCTATCACACAAAAATCCCCATCCACCCCTGTGGTCAAGCAGCTCACTGCCTTAGAAGTGAGGAAGTCTTTATGGTACTGACAACCTGGCCAAGACGCCCAACCCTGCAGTGTGAAGCACTTTTTTTCTATTTTGGCATACGTGTTGTCAGCCTAAAATGTAACACAAATGTAGCGAATTGGGAAAGCATGAAACGTACAGTGAGGGTAGACTTTTTTTGCTCTGTAAACCTTCACATGTCTATGGAACATGAGACATTTTAAGTACATATGCCTACCTGATCTTGTGCTTGGTTAAATCTAATTGGATCATTTTAACGGTTAACTAGAAATTGCAATACAATCATAGTACAACCCCACCTTTAGTAACATTAACGCTCGATTAATTATGGAAACAAACAACATATTTGTGATCCAACCAGGTCAAATTAAATTCTGCATTAACTTAAAATACAGCAGAATGAAGGGAAATACTCACCCAATGAAGTAAGTGATGATGAGGAGTTGAACGACCCGGTTGATGATGCCGATGGTCCAGCTCTTCACTACCACTGATTTAGTGGTTTCATAGTTGAAGAAGTCTTTTATGCAGGTCCACATCTTGGTTGTACGTGTGTGAGTGAAAACAAAGAAAGCTTGTGTTTGTGTATTTTCTGTAAGTAAAATGAATGTAAAGTGATTTACAGAAATATGAAGACAATTACACTTAGTATGGATTATGGATATAAAGGGCTAATTTGAACTCCAGATGCAAAAGTGGCTGCTGTGGTTGCTTGAGCAATTACAGATGTTGGTCCCCAAGCGTGGCTGATGTCTTCATTCTTGTGTTGGTTAAAAAAAAGAAAATGATATATAAGGTCCAACACTGAGAGCTGTATCAAGATGTCCAATCTTATTCTCCTTTGTGAGAACCAGTCTCAGTGAATCAGTGGTCAGTAAATCAACAGCTTTCTCTTCCGTCTGTGTGTCTCATTCTTTTGTCTCTGATGTTTATCTCTGATTCTCTAACCCCCCCCCCACCCCACCCCACCCCCTGACTAGCCAAACCACTCCTCAAAGTCCTGCTCCCTTCTTCTGCTCAGCTTACGTTAATGGTAAGATTTCAAGATTTCTATTTCTATGAAGGGAGGACCAAAGCGATATGGTCAGTCTAAATCCTGCTTTTAGAGTTCCTAAAAGGAGATTCTTTGTGATATTTTAAGCTGACAACAAGAGGGCTTCAAAAAGTATTTTTTTAACATCCATCTTACATTCTTATTATTTTATTTATTCAAGCTCTCCCAGTTCTCTGAGAATTTTAGGATACTAATGTTACTGGTAAAATTAGCTATAAATTAGCTATCACACAGTTGGCCAATATATATAATATAACTAACTTAAAATGGTCCAATGATCTTTTTGTATTATTTAAGAACAATCACTTTGGTGTAGGTGATCAATTATTCTCTGATAAATATGAAATAACTATATAATACGGAGTGCATTTTATCCCTTATGTTTAAGGCTGAGCAGAACTGTCCTTGTATAAAAGGCTGCTATCGGACCCATCTATCGTGTCTACACACCACAAATCATATCCAGGAGATAACATTACACACTAATTCAATCACAGCCCTCTTCAGTCTATTGCCACCTAGACTCTCTGAAGACCTTCCTCAAACCATCACTTATGATGATTCGATAATGGACCACCGTTGGATGAGAACCAGGGAGTGGTAAAGTATCAGTTTAAGCTGGTCCCAAACTGCAACATTACTAATCGCTGCCACCAAATCCTACACACTGCACCTGTATCAAGAGATTTTAAGGTTTTGTACTTCGATGTAATAACTGAATGCAAGTAAATAGAATAAGGTTCTAAATTCTAGTGAATTTATGAGCTTATAAGTGTCTTAAAAAGGGTTATGGGTTATGAGTTACTTAAAGACGGTTAAACATCACCACAAGAACGCTAGTCCTTGTGTTTAGTTCTTTGTAACCTAACTTAAGCTTTTTATTTCCGTAGAGATAGGATGAAAGGTGTTTGTTATGAATATTTTGTTGCTGAGCAAAACCTGTAAGGATTTTAAAGCATTATCTGTACATCAGTGTTAAGACAAAGACAGTCACCTTTCTAAACACTAAAGTGCGCGCACACATACACACACACACACATAGATCACTTACTGTATAATCTAATTCTATCTGGGTGGAGAAATGAGGGCGATACAGAGAGGCAAATACCAAGAAAGGAGGCTGCAGAACTGGTAAAAAAGATTTGCATTGATTTTGATATTTTTGACGACAGAGAGAGGAGAGAGAAAGGGCTGCTCTTTTCCACTGCCTTCCTGTCACTCATCATCATCATCATAATCATTATTATCCTCATTGGGTTAACGTCTATCATAATGTTCATCATTCTCGTTGGATTACATCTGTTCAAGTATTAGACACAAAAGTCATGCCGGCAGATGTGTATCATAAGAGCACTTTGTTGAAGCTAATGGCAAACCAAATTAATAAATGTCTTTCTGTCATTCACTATGGGTCAAGTGTTGGAAGAGTTCAGCCAGCAGTCCTCATCACATCTCCCAACGGATAAATAAATAAATATGATTGTTCTTACAAAATTTTAACTCATGTTGATCAGGACATCGTTACATGTCACTTAGCTGACAATTATCCAAAGCAACTTACAATAAGTGCATGTCAACCAAGAATACAAACTCAGAAGAACAAGAAAGTGCAATTTCATCAAATAAGCCGATTTACAGCCTGCTATAGATATGAGCCATTATAAGTACAATTTAAGTGCTACAATGTTTTTAGTTGAGGTGTGTCTTCATTTTTCGGAAGAAGATGTAAAGCATGGGTGCCCACACTTTTCAGGCTCGCAAGCAACTTTTCAACTAACCAAGTCATGGCAATCTAGCCTCTCCCTCCGAAGACCGGCCAACAGCGCTGCCGTAGGCGCAAAACGAGTCGATATGAAGAAAACAACAAGCCTCTCATCTGTCTGGAGGAAGAAACCGTCACAAGCATCCTAAACATTGTTGGTCATTACCTTACTGTCCGCTTGGGTTACTTTTGACTGAAATTAGTAAGCAAAGATCACCAATTACTGTTTAATTACTGATTTGGCTATTTTAACACACCTGTGGTTATCTCTTGTGTGAGTCACTGACATCATTGGGCTATCTCAACACATCACTGTTGTGAATCCCCTACAGCAATTTAGCTATCTCAACACATAATTTTGGTGTCCTTTGTGGGAATCGAAACCCAGGTCATCTCCCTGTCAGGCAGAAGCACTAACCACTACACCACCAAGGCTTCTTTCAAGCCTATAAACAGAAATTCTTATGACTTCATTTTAGAAAAATATTCTAAACTTCTTTAAAAATTGTTAGTTTCATGGTCAAATGTTTTTTGTTTTTTTTTAACTATGAACTGTAAGAACGTTGTTTGGCATACTAGATGCTTACTTGTTTTTCCTCACATCTCTAGTGTGAGGAAAAACACATACATGTGTGTATACACACATGTATGTGTATACACATATGTATGTATGTGTATACACATATGTATGTATGTGTATACACACATATGTATGTGTGTGTGTGCATGTTTGTATGTGTTTGTCTGTATGTGTATGTGTGTATACATGTATGTATGTGTGTGCGTATACGTGTGTGTGTGTTTGTCTGTATGTGTATGTGTGTATACATGTATGTATGTGTGTGCGTTTACGTGTGTGTGTGTGTGTATGTATGTATGTGTGTGTGTATGTATGTATGTATGTATGTGCGTTTGTTTGTGTATACATGTATGTATATGTTTGTATGTGTGTGTGTGTATGTATGTATGTGCGTTTGTTTGTGTATACATGTATGTATGTATATGTGTGTATACATGTATGTGTATGTATGTATTTATGTGTGTGTCTGTATGTGTGTGTATGTATGAATCTATGTGTTTGTGTATACATGTTTGTGTATGTATGCATGTATGTGTGTGTATTAATGTATGCGTGTGTGTGTTTGTATACGTGTGTGTGTGTCATGTATGTGTGTATATGTTTGTGTATACATGTATGTGTGTGTGTGTGCGTGTGTGTGTGTGCATGTATGTGTGTGTGTGCATGTGTGTGTGTGCATGTATGTGTGTGTACGCATGTATGTGTGTGTACGCATGTATGTGTGTGTATACATGTATGTGTGTTTGTATACATGTATGTGTGTGTGTGTGCATGCATGTGTGTGTACACATGTATGTGTGTGTATGCCAGAGATGCTCACGAGTCCCAAAGCTCGAGTCCGAGTCGAGTCTGAAGTCACGCGTGTGTGCGACTCGAGTCGCACTCGAGTCCGAGTCTCAAACTCGAGTCCCCATCTCTTATCAACGTCCCTTTTACCCTAAAAAAAAACATACCAACAACGTTTTACTCCTCCTTTACTCTTTACTTAATGTTTTTTTTTGTGGTTTTTCCCATAAAATGAAAATACGAAGCGTAGCCGCTAAACCGGAAGTACGTAGATTTTCACAGTAAGAATCGACGCAACCTTCTAATGACAGCGGTTACCAGGGTAACGAGGAGAAAAGTTCATGAACGGATATAAATAAATAAGCCTGGTCTGACGGGATGTGTTAGCAGCAGTAGTTGACTACACTCGCTGCTCTTGTCCACGTATTGTTTTGCTTCAGTGAGCAGAGCAGAGACAGTTTAAGGAGATCGCAGAGTAAACGCATACGTCCCGACGTCAGCGAACCGTCGGTCGGACCCTCAGCCCCCCCCCCCCCCCCACTGTCAGCGCCACCCAGCAGCGGCTGCTGTCTTTCTCGTGTGTGGCCGCGCGCGCAGCCAGCAATAGATGTCGATGTACGTGTTACGTAGGCAGGTAACGGAGGGAGCGGTATAGCGAGCTCGTCAGATTTTTCCTAAAATTGAACATTGTTCACGAGTCCCAAAGCTCGAGTCCGAGTCGAGTCGGAAGTCACGCGTGTGTGCGACTCGAGTCGCACTCGAGTCCGAGTCTCAAACTCGAGTCCCCATCTCTGGTGTATGCATGTGTGTGTACACATGTATGTGTGTGTATACATGTATGTGTGTTTGTATACATGTATGTGTGTTTGTATACATGTATGTGTGTGTGTGTCTATGTGTGTGTGTGTGTGTGTGTGTATACATGTATCTATGTGTGTGTGTATTTGTGTGTGTGTATACATGTATCTATGTGTGTGTGTGTATTAGTGTATGTGTTTGTGTGTATACATGTATGTATACATGTATGTGTGTGTCTGTATATATGTATGTGTTGTGGCACGCCCGGGGGGGGTCCACGTCACACGCTCAATCAGACACGCCGGCACCAGGACTACAATGGGTAGTGTTTTATTGGAGGCAAATGAGGGAGGTTTAGCCACACTTCACCATTCCCTCCCTTCGTCGTTGGCTCCACGTGTCCACGTGTCGTTCCCCATACGGGCCCTCCTCCAAAGGGGGGGGGGGGGGGGGGGGGGGGTCGTTCATCAATCGGGTCCTCGTCCAAAGGGGGTCAATACACGGGGGGTTAGTCAGCCGGTCCAAGTCACAACAATTACCTCAGTTTTCCGTTCGTTCGTTCGTTCGTTCGTTCGTTCGTTCGTTCGTTCGTTCGTTCGTTCGTTCGTTCGTTCGTTCGTTCGTTCGTTCGTTCGTTCGTTCGTTCGTTCGCTTGCTGTCACCACACCTCTCTCTGCTCTGTCCTACTCCCAACGACCTCCTTCACTCTCCCTGCTTGCTTTATAGCTGAGTTCCTCCTGCCCTAATTGCCGGCAGCCTCTCCTCGTTAGGCGGGGGAGGTCCATAGCAGGCTCGGGGGTGGAACCACCGGGCCGCAACATACCTCCCTTCTACCACCACTCCCCTCAGTCTGCTACAGTGTGTATACATGTGTGTGTCTGTATACATGTATGTGTGTATTTATGTATGTATGTGTTTGTATACATGTATGTGTGTATTTATGTATGTATGTGTTTGTATACATGTATGGGTGTATTAATGTATGTATGTGTTTGTATACATGTATGTGTGTATTTATGTATGTATGTGTTTGTATACATGTACGTGTGCATTTATGTATGTATGTGTTTGTATACATGTATGTGTGCATTTATGTATGTATGTGTTTGTATACATGTATGTCTGCATTTATGTATGTATGTGTTTGTATACATGTATGTCTGCATTTATGTATGTATGTGTTTGTATACATGTATGTGTGTATTTATGTATGTATGTGTTTGTATACATGTATGTGTGTGTGTTTGTGTATACATGTATGTATGTATGCGTGTGTGTGTATATACATGTGTGTATTCATGTATGTATGTGTCTTTGTGTATTCTTGTATGTATATGTGTGTGTTGTGTATACATGTATCTGTGTGTGTATTAATGTATGTATGTATGTATGTATGTGTTTGTAAAAGTGTGTTTGTGTGTGTATACATGTATGTATGTATGTGTGTGTGTATATGTATGTATGTGTGTGTATATACATGTGTGTGTGTATGTGTGTGTATATACATGTGTGTATATACATGTGTGTGTATATACATGTGTGTATGTGTACATGTGTGTTTATGTGTGTGTTTGTACATGTATATTTATGTGTGTGTTTGTATTCATGTATGAATGTGTGAATGTATACTTGTATGTATGTATGCATGTTTGTGTAAGTGTGTGTATACATGTATGTGTGTGTGTATGTATGTGTGTTTGTGTATTTATGTATGTATGTCTGTGTGTGTGTGTGTGTGTTTGTTTATACATGTATATGTGTGTGTGTGTTTGTTTATACATGTATATGTGTGTGTGTGTTTGTTTATACATGTATATGTGTGTGTGTTTGTTTATACATGTATATGTGTGTGTGTGTTTGTTTATACATGTATGTGTGTGTGTGTGTTTGTTTATACATGTATGTGTGTGTGTGTGTTTGTTTATAACTGTATGTATGTGTGTTTGTTTATACAAGTATGTATGTATGTGTTTGTATACATAAGTAAGTTTGTATGTATGTATGTGTGTCTGTGAGTGTGTGTTTGTGTATACATGTATGCATGTATGTATGTGTGTCTGTGAGTGTATGTATATGTGTGTGTATACACGTATGCATGTATGTATGTGTGTATACATGTATATATATATATGTGTCTATGTGTGGGTATACATGTATGTATGTGTGTGTGTTTGTTTATACACATGTATGTGTGTGTTTGCATACATGTATGTGAGAAACAGCTAAAACAGACTCATGTTCATTATAGTATGAAGGATTATGAATAGTTGTAGAACCTGATTCACTCAACTACATTTTGACCATTATTGTTACTTTCAAAGCTTTTGCAGAAGGAGTAAACAGCTAAAACGGACTGTATGAAGAATGCTTTATCTTACACTGTTTCTATCAAGCAAATGACCTTTTTTCATAATTTTCATTATGGTATGAAGGATTATGTATAGTTGTAGAAACTGATTCGCTTAACTACGTTTCGATCATGTTTGTTACTTTCAAAGCCTTGGCAGAAGGAGTAAACAGCTAAAACGGACTGTAAGAGGAATGCTCAAGCTTACACTGTTTCTATCAAGCAAATGACCTTTTTCATCATTTTCATTATAATATGAAGGATTAGGTATAGTTGTAGAACCTAAATCACTCAACTACGTTTTGACCATTTTTGTTACTTTCAAAGCTTTTGCAGATAGAGAAAACATCTAAAACGGACTGTATGAAGAAAGCTTTAGCTTACACTGTTCCTATAGAGCAAATTAACTTTTTTCATCATTATCATTATGGTTTGAAGGATTAGGTTTAGTTTTAGAACCTGATTACTCAACTACGTTTTGACCATTATTGTTACTTTCAAAGTTTTTGCAGAAGGAGAAAACAGCTAAAACGGACTTTAAGAGGAATGCTTTATCTTACACTGTTTCTATCAAGCAAATGACCTTTTTTCATAATTTTCATTATGGTATGAAGGATTAGGTATAGTTGTAGAAACTGATTGGCTTAACTACGTTTCGATCATTTTTGTAACTTTTAAAGCTTTTGCAGAAGGAGAAACAGCTAAAACGGACTCTCTGAAGAATGCTTTAGCTTACACTGTTTCTATCAAGCAAATGACCTTTTTTTCATCATTATCATTATGGTATGAAGGATTAGGTATGGTTTTAGAACCTGATTACTCAGCTACGTTTTGACCATGTTTGTTACTTTCAAAGCATAAACAGCTAAAACGGACTTTAAGAGGAATGCTTAAGCAAACACTGTTTCTATCAAGCAAATGACCTTTTTCATCATTTTCATTATAATAAGAAGGATTAGGTATAGTTTTAGAACCTGATTCACTCAACTACGTTTTGACCATTTTTGTTACTTTTAAAGCTTTTGCAGGAGTAAACAGCTAAAACGGACTGTATGAAGAATGCTTTATCTTACACTGTTTCTATCAAGCAAATGACCTTTTTCATCATTTTCATTATAATATGAAGGATTTGTATAGTTGTAGAAACTGATTCACTCAACTACGTTTGGACCATTTTTGTTACTTTCAAAGCATAAACAGCTAAAACGGACTTTAAGAGGAATGCTTAAGCAAACACTGTTTCTATCAAGCAAATGACCTTTTTTCATCATTATGATTATGGTTTGAAGGATTAGGTATAGTTTTAGAACCTGATTCACTCAACTACGTTTTGACCATTATTGTTACTTTCAAAGCTTTTGCAGAAGGAGTAAACAGCTAAAACGGACTGTATGAAGAATGCTTTATCTTACACTGTTTCTATCAAGCAAATGACCTTTTTCATCATTTTCATTATAATATGAAGGATTTGTATAGTTGTAGAAACTGATTCACTCAACTACGTTTGGACCATTTTTGTTACTTTCAAAGCTTTTGCAGGAGTAAACTGCTGAAACGGACTGTAAGAGGAATACGTTTTTGTTACTTTCAAAGCTTTTGCAGAAGGAGTAAACAGCTAAAACATACTGTATGAAGAATGCTTTAGCTTACACTGTTTCTATCAAGCAAATGACCTTTTTTCATCATTATCATTATGGTTTGAAGGATTAGGTATAGTTTTACAACCTGATTCACTCAACTACGTTTTGACCATTATTGTTACTTTAAAAGCTTTTGCAGAAGGAGTAAACAGCTAAAACGGACTGTAAGAGGAATGCTTAAACTTACACTGTTTCCTACAAGCAAATTACCTCTTTTAATCATTATCATCATAGTTAGAAGGATTAGGTATAGTTGTAGAACCTTATTCACTCAACTACGTTTTGACCATTTTTGTTACTTTCAAAGCTTTTGCAGGAGTAAACAGCTAAAACGGACTGTATGAAGAATGCTTTATCTTACACTGTTTCTATCAAGCAAATGACCTTTTTCATCATTTTCATTATAATATGAAGGATTTGTATAGTTGTAGAAACTGATTCACTCAACTACGTTTGGACCATTTTTGTTACTTTCAAAGCATAAACAGCTAAAACGGACTTTAAGAGGAATGCTTAAGCAAACACTGTTTCTATCAAGCAAATGACCTTTTTTCATCATTATCATTATGGTTTGAAGGATTAGGTATAGTTTTAGAACCTGATTCACTCAACTACGTTTTGACCATAATTGTTACTTTCAAAGCTTTTGCAGAAGGAGTAAACAGCTAAAACGGACTGTATGAAGAATGCTTTATCTTACACTGTTTCTATCAAGCAAATGACCTTTTTCATCATTTTCATTATAATATGAAGGATTTGTATAGTTGTAGAAACTGATTCACTCAACTACGTTTGGACCATTTTTGTTACTTTCAAAGCTTTTGCAGGAGTAAACTGCTGAAACGGACTGTAAGAGGAATACGTTTTTGTTACTTTCAAAGCTTTTGCAGGAGTAAACAGCTAAAACGGACTGTATGAAGAATGCTTTATCTTACACTGTTTCTATCAAGCAAATGACCTTTTTCATCATTTTCATTATAATATGAAGGATTTGTATAGTTGTAGAAACTGATTCACTCAACTAAGTTTGGACCATTTTTGTTACTTTCAAAGCATAAACAGCTAAAACGGACTTTAAGAGGAATGCTTAAGCAAACACTGTTTCTATCAAGCAAATGACCTTTTTTCATCATTATCATTATGGTTTGAAGGATTAGGTATAGTTTTAGAACCTGATTCACTCAACTACGTTTTGACCAATATTGTTACTTTCAAAGCTTTTGCAGGAGTAAACTGCTGAAACGGACTGTAAGAGGAATACGTTTTTGTTACTTTCAAAGCTTTTGCAGGAGTAAACAGCTAAAACGGACTGTATGAAGAATGCTTTATCTTACACTGTTTCTATCAAGCAAATGACCTTTTTCATCATTTTCATTATAATATGAAGGATTTGTATAGTTGTAGAAACTGATTCACTCAACTAAGTTTGGACCATTTTTGTTACTTTTAAAGCTTTTTCAGGAGTAAACAGCTAAAACGGACTGTATGAAGAATGCTTTATCTTACACTGTTTCTATCAAGCAAATGACCTTTTTCATCATTTACATTATAATATGAAGGATTTGTATAGTTGTAGAAACTGATTCACTCAACTACGTTTGGACCATTTTTGTTACTTTCAAAGCTTTTGCAGGAGTAAACTGCTGAAACGGACTGTAAGAGGAATACGTTTTTGTTACTTTCAAAGCTTTTGCAGGAGTAAACAGCTAAAACGGACTGTATGAAGAATGCTTTATCTTACACTGTTTCTATCAAGCAAATAACCTTTTTCATCATTTTCATTATAATATGAAGGATTTGTATAGTTGTAGAAACTGATTCACTCAACTACGTTTGGACCATTTTTGTTACTTTCAAAGCTTTTGCAGGAGTAAACTGCTGAAACGGACTGTAAGAGGAATACGTTTTTGTCACTTTCAAAGCTTTTGCAGAAGGAGTAAACAGCTAAAACGGACTGTATGAAGAATGCTTTAGCTTACACTGTTTCTATCAAGCAAATGACCTTTTTTCATCATTATCATTATGGTTTGAAGGATTAGGTATAGTTGTAGAACCTTATTCACTCAACTACGTTTTGACCATTTTTGTTACTTTCAAAGCTTTTGCAGGAGTAAACAGCTAAAACGGACTGTATGAAGAATGCTTTATCTTACACTGTTTCTATCAAGCAAATGACCTTTTTCATCATTTTCATTATAATATGAAGGATTTGTATAGTTGTAGAAACTGATTCACTCAACTACGTTTGGACCATTTTTGTTACTTTCAAAGCATAAACAGCTAAAACGGACTTTAAGAGGAATGCTTAAGCAAACACTGTTTCTATCAAGCAAATGACCTTTTTTCATCATTATCATTATGGTTTGAAGGATTAGGTTTAGTTTTAGAACCTGATTACTCAACTACGTTTTGACCATTATTGTTACTTTCAAAGTTTTTGCAGAAGGAGAAAACAGCTAAAACGGACTTTAAGAGGAATGCTTTATCTTACACTGTTTCTATCAAGCAAATGACCTTTTTTCATAATTTTCATTATGGTATGAAGGATTAGGTATAGTTGTAGAAACTGATTGGCTTAACTACGTTTCGATCATTTTTGTAACTTTTAAAGCTTTTGCAGAAGGAGAAACAGCTAAAACGGACTCTCTGAAGAATGCTTTAGCTTACACTGTTTCTATCAAGCAAATGACCTTTTTTTCATCATTATCATTATGGTATGAAGGATTAGGTATGGTTTTAGAACCTGATTACTCAGCTACGTTTTGACCATGTTTGTTACTTTCAAAGCATAAACAGCTAAAACGGACTTTAAGAGGAATGCTTAAGCAAACACTGTTTCTATCAAGCAAATGACCTTTTTCATCATTTTCATTATAATAAGAAGGATTAGGTATAGTTTTAGAACCTGATTCACTCAACTACGTTTTGACCATTTTTGTTACTTTTAAAGCTTTTGCAGGAGTAAACAGCTAAAACGGACTGTATGAAGAATGCTTTATCTTACACTGTTTCTATCAAGCAAATGACCTTTTTCATCATTTTCATTATAATATGAAGGATTTGTATAGTTGTAGAAACTGATTCACTCAACTACGTTTGGACCATTTTTGTTACTTTCAAAGCATAAACAGCTAAAACGGACTTTAAGAGGAATGCTTAAGCAAACACTGTTTCTATCAAGCAAATGACCTTTTTTCATCATTATGATTATGGTTTGAAGGATTAGGTATAGTTTTAGAACCTGATTCACTCAACTACGTTTTGACCATTATTGTTACTTTCAAAGCTTTTGCAGAAGGAGTAAACAGCTAAAACGGACTGTATGAAGAATGCTTTATCTTACACTGTTTCTATCAAGCAAATGACCTTTTTCATCATTTTCATTATAATATGAAGGATTTGTATAGTTGTAGAAACTGATTCACTCAACTACGTTTGGACCATTTTTGTTACTTTCAAAGCTTTTGCAGGAGTAAACTGCTGAAACGGACTGTAAGAGGAATACGTTTTTGTTACTTTCAAAGCTTTTGCAGAAGGAGTAAACAGCTAAAACATACTGTATGAAGAATGCTTTAGCTTACACTGTTTCTATCAAGCAAATGACCTTTTTTCATCATTATCATTATGGTTTGAAGGATTAGGTATAGTTTTACAACCTGATTCACTCAACTACGTTTTGACCATTATTGTTACTTTAAAAGCTTTTGCAGAAGGAGTAAACAGCTAAAACGGACTGTAAGAGGAATGCTTAAACTTACACTGTTTCCTACAAGCAAATTACCTCTTTTAATCATTATCATCATAGTTAGAAGGATTAGGTATAGTTGTAGAACCTTATTCACTCAACTACGTTTTGACCATTTTTGTTACTTTCAAAGCTTTTGCAGGAGTAAACAGCTAAAACGGACTGTATGAAGAATGCTTTATCTTACACTGTTTCTATCAAGCAAATGACCTTTTTCATCATTTTCATTATAATATGAAGGATTTGTATAGTTGTAGAAACTGATTCACTCAACTACGTTTGGACCATTTTTGTTACTTTCAAAGCATAAACAGCTAAAACGGACTTTAAGAGGAATGCTTAAGCAAACACTGTTTCTATCAAGCAAATGACCTTTTTTCATCATTATCATTATGGTTTGAAGGATTAGGTATAGTTTTAGAACCTGATTCACTCAACTACGTTTTGACCATAATTGTTACTTTCAAAGCTTTTGCAGAAGGAGTAAACAGCTAAAACGGACTGTATGAAGAATGCTTTATCTTACACTGTTTCTATCAAGCAAATGACCTTTTTCATCATTTTCATTATAATATGAAGGATTTGTATAGTTGTAGAAACTGATTCACTCAACTACGTTTGGACCATTTTTGTTACTTTCAAAGCTTTTGCAGGAGTAAACTGCTGAAACGGACTGTAAGAGGAATACGTTTTTGTTACTTTCAAAGCTTTTGCAGGAGTAAACAGCTAAAACGGACTGTATGAAGAATGCTTTATCTTACACTGTTTCTATCAAGCAAATGACCTTTTTCATCATTTTCATTATAATATGAAGGATTTGTATAGTTGTAGAAACTGATTCACTCAACTAAGTTTGGACCATTTTTGTTACTTTCAAAGCATAAACAGCTAAAACGGACTTTAAGAGGAATGCTTAAGCAAACACTGTTTCTATCAAGCAAATGACCTTTTTTCATCATTATCATTATGGTTTGAAGGATTAGGTATAGTTTTAGAACCTGATTCACTCAACTACGTTTTGACCAATATTGTTACTTTCAAAGCTTTTGCAGGAGTAAACTGCTGAAACGGACTGTAAGAGGAATACGTTTTTGTTACTTTCAAAGCTTTTGCAGGAGTAAACAGCTAAAACGGACTGTATGAAGAATGCTTTATCTTACACTGTTTCTATCAAGCAAATGACCTTTTTCATCATTTTCATTATAATATGAAGGATTTGTATAGTTGTAGAAACTGATTCACTCAACTAAGTTTGGACCATTTTTGTTACTTTTAAAGCTTTTTCAGGAGTAAACAGCTAAAACGGACTGTATGAAGAATGCTTTATCTTACACTGTTTCTATCAAGCAAATGACCTTTTTCATCATTTACATTATAATATGAAGGATTTGTATAGTTGTAGAAACTGATTCACTCAACTACGTTTGGACCATTTTTGTTACTTTCAAAGCTTTTGCAGGAGTAAACTGCTGAAACGGACTGTAAGAGGAATACGTTTTTGTTACTTTCAAAGCTTTTGCAGGAGTAAACAGCTAAAACGGACTGTATGAAGAATGCTTTATCTTACACTGTTTCTATCAAGCAAATAACCTTTTTCATCATTTTCATTATAATATGAAGGATTTGTATAGTTGTAGAAACTGATTCACTCAACTACGTTTGGACCATTTTTGTTACTTTCAAAGCTTTTGCAGGAGTAAACTGCTGAAACGGACTGTAAGAGGAATACGTTTTTGTCACTTTCAAAGCTTTTGCAGAAGGAGTAAACAGCTAAAACGGACTGTATGAAGAATGCTTTAGCTTACACTGTTTCTATCAAGCAAATGACCTTTTTTCATCATTATCATTATGGTTTGAAGGATTAGGTATAGTTGTAGAACCTTATTCACTCAACTACGTTTTGACCATTTTTGTTACTTTCAAAGCTTTTGCAGGAGTAAACAGCTAAAACGGACTGTATGAAGAATGCTTTATCTTACACTGTTTCTATCAAGCAAATGACCTTTTTCATCATTTTCATTATAATATGAAGGATTTGTATAGTTGTAGAAACTGATTCACTCAACTACGTTTGGACCATTTTTGTTACTTTCAAAGCATAAACAGCTAAAACGGACTTTAAGAGGAATGCTTAAGCAAACACTGTTTCTATCAAGCAAATGACCTTTTTTCATCATTATCATTATGGTTTGAAGGATTAGGTATAGTTTTAGAACCTGATTCACTCAACTACGTTTTGACCATTATTGTTACTTTCAAACCTTTTGCAGGAGTAAACTGCTGAAACGGACTGTAAGAGGAATACATTTTTGTTACTTTCAAAGCTTTTGCAGAAGGAGTAAACAGCTAAAACGGACCGTATGAAGAATGCTTTAGCTTACACTGTTTCTATCAAGCAAATGACCTTTTTTCATCATTATCATTATGGTTTGAAGGATTAGGTATAGTTTTAGAACCTGATTCACTCAACTACGTTTTGACCAATATTGTTACTTTCAAAGCTTTTGCAGGAGTAAACTGCTGAAACGGACTGTAAGAGGAATACGTTTTTGTTACTTTCAAAGCTTTTGCAGGAGTAAACAGCTAAAACGGACTGTATGAAGAATGCTTTATCTTACACTGTTTCTATCAAGCAAATGACCTTTTTCATCATTTTCATTATAATATGAAGGATTTGTATAGTTGTAGAAACTGATTCACTCAACTACGTTTGGACCATTTTTGTTACTTTCAAAGCATAAACAGCTAAAACGGACTTTAAGAGGAATGCTTAAGCAAACACTGTTTCTATCAAGCAAATGACCTTTTTTCATCATTATCATTATGGTTTGAAGGATTAGGTATAGTTTTAGAACCTGATTCACTCAACTACGTTTTGACCATTATTGTTACTTTCAAAGCTTTTGCAGGAGTAAACAGCTAAAACGGACTGTATGAAGAATGCTTTATCTTACACTGTTTCTATCAAGCAAATGACCTTTTTCATCATTTACATTATAATATGAAGGATTTGTATAGTTGTAGAAACTGATTCACTCAACTACGTTTGGACCATTTTTGTTACTTTCAAAGCTTTTGCAGGAGTAAACTGCTGAAACGGACTGTAAGAGGAATACGTTTTTGTTACTTTCAAAGCTTTTGCAGGAGTAAACAGCTAAAACGGACTGTATGAAGAATGCTTTATCTTACACTGTTTCTATCAAGCAAATGACCTTTTTCATCATTTTCATTATAATAAGAAGGATTAGGTATAGTTTTAGAACCTGATTCACTCAACTACGTTTGGACCATTTTTGTTACTTTCAAAGCATAAACAGCTAAAACGGACTTTAAGAGGAATGCTTAAGCAAACACTGTTTCTATCAAGCAAATGACCTTTTTTCATCATTATCATTATGGTTTGAAGGATTAGGTATAGTTTTAGAACCTGATTCACTCAACTACGTTTTGACCAATATTGTTACTTTCAAAGCTTTTGCAGGAGTAAACTGCTGAAACGGACTGTAAGAGGAATTCGTTTTTGTTACTTTCAAAGCTTTTACAGGAGTAAACAGCTAAAACGGACTGTATGAAGAATGCTTTATCTTACACTGTTTCTATCAAGCAAATGACCTTTTTCATCATTTTCATTATAATATGAAGGATTTGTATAGTTGTAGAAACTGATTCACTCAACTACGTTTGGACCATTTTTGTTACTTTCAAAGCATAAACAGCTAAAACGGACTTTAAGAGGAATGCTTAAGCAAACACTGTTTCTATAGAGCAAATGACCTTTTTTCATCATTATCATTATGGTTTGAAGGATTAGGTATAGTTTTAGAACCTGATTCACTCAACTACGTTTTGACCATTATTGTTACTTTCAAAGCTTTTGCAGAAGGACTAAACAGCTAAAACGGACTGTATGAAGAATGCTTTATCTTACACTGTTTCTATCAAGCAAATGACCTTTTTCATCATTTTCATTATAATATGAAGGATTTGTATAGTTGTAGAAACTGATTCACTCAACTAAGTTTGGACCATTTTTGTTACTTTCAAAGCTTTTGCAGGAGTAAACTGCTGAAACGGACTGTAAGAGGAATACGTTTTTGTTACTTTCAAAGCTTTTGCAGGAGTAAACAGCTAAAACGGACTGTATGAAGAATGCTTTATCTTACACTGTTTCTATCAAGCAAATGACCTTTTTCATCATTTTCATTATAATATGAAGGATTTGTATAGTTGTAGAAACTGATTCACTCAACTACGTTTGGACCATTTTTGTTACTTTCAAAGCTTTTGCAGGAGTAAACTGCTGAAACGGACTGTAAGAGGAATACGTTTTTGTTACTTTCAAAGCTTTTGCAGGAGTAAACAGCTAAAACGGACTGTATGAAGAATGCTTTATCTTACACTGTTTCTATCAAGCAAATGACCTTTTTCATCATTTTCATTATAATATCAAGGATTTGTATAGTTGTAGAAACTGATTCACTCAACTACGTTTGGACCATTTTTGTTACTTTCAAAGCTTTTGCAGGAGTAAACTGCTGAAACGGACTGTAAGAGGAATACGTTTTTGTTACTTTCAAAGCTTTTGCAGGAGTAAACAGCTAAAACGGACTGTATGAAGAATGCTTTATCTTACACTGTTTCTATCAAGCAAATAACCTTTTTCATCATTTTCATTATAATATGAAGGATTTGTATAGTTGTAGAAACTGATTCACTCAACTACGTTTGGACCAATATTGTTACTTTCAAAGCTTTTGCAGGAGTAAACTGCTGAAACGGACTGTAAGAGGAATACGTTTTTGTTACTTTCAAAGCTTTTGCAGGAGTAAACAGCTAAAACGGACTGTATGAAGAATGCTTTATCTTACACTGTTTCTATCAAGCAAATGACCTTTTTCATCATTTTCATTATAATATGAAGGATTTGTATAGTTGTAGAAACTGATTCACTCAACTACGTTTGGACCATTTTTGTTACTTTCAAAGCATAAACAGCTAAAACGGACTTTAAGAGGAATGCTTAAGCAAACACTGTTTCTATCAAGCAAATGACCTTTTTTCATCATTATCATTATGGTTTGAAGGATTAGGTATAGTTTTAGAACCTGATTCACTCAACTACGTTTTGACCATAATTGTTACTTTCAAAGCTTTTGCAGAAGGAGTAAACAGCTAAAACGGACTGTATGAAGAATGCTTTATCTTACACTGTTTCTATCAAGCAAATGACCTTTTTCATCATTTTCATTATAATATGAAGGATTTGTATAGTTGTAGAAACTGATTCACTCAACTACGTTTGGACCATTTTTGTTACTTTCAAAGCTTTTGCAGGAGTAAACTGCTGAAACGGACTGTAAGAGGAATACGTTTTTGTTACTTTCAAAGCTTTTGCAGGAGTAAACAGCTAAAACGGACTGTATGAAGAATGCTTTATCTTACACTGTTTCTATCAAGCAAATGACCTTTTTCATCATTTTCATTATAATAAGAAGGATTAGGTATAGTTTTAGAACCTGATTCACTCAACTACGTTTGGACCATTTTTGTTACTTTCAAAGCATAAACAGCTAAAACGGACTTTAAGAGGAATGCTTAAGCAAACACTGTTTCTATCAAGCAAATGACCTTTTTTCATCATTATCATTATGGTTTGAAGGATTAGGTATAGTTTTAGAACCTGATTCACTCAACTACGTTTTGACCAATATTGTTACTTTCAAAGCTTTTGCAGGAGTAAACTGCTGAAACGGACTGTAAGAGGAATTCGTTTTTGTTACTTTCAAAGCTTTTACAGGAGTAAACAGCTAAAACGGACTGTATGAAGAATGCTTTATCTTACACTGTTTCTATCAAGCAAATGACCTTTTTCATCATTTTCATTATAATATGAAGGATTTGTATAGTTGTAGAAACTGATTCACTCAACTACGTTTGGACCATTTTTGTTACTTTCAAAGCATAAACAGCTAAAACGGACTTTAAGAGGAATGCTTAAGCAAACACTGTTTCTATAGAGCAAATGACCTTTTTTCATCATTATCATTATGGTTTGAAGGATTAGGTATAGTTTTAGAACCTGATTCACTCAACTACGTTTTGACCATTATTGTTACTTTCAAAGCTTTTGCAGAAGGACTAAACAGCTAAAACGGACTGTATGAAGAATGCTTTATCTTACACTGTTTCTATCAAGCAAATGACCTTTTTCATCATTTTCATTATAATATGAAGGATTTGTATAGTTGTAGAAACTGATTCACTCAACTAAGTTTGGACCATTTTTGTTACTTTCAAAGCTTTTGCAGGAGTAAACTGCTGAAACGGACTGTAAGAGGAATACGTTTTTGTTACTTTCAAAGCTTTTGCAGGAGTAAACAGCTAAAACGGACTGTATGAAGAATGCTTTATCTTACACTGTTTCTATCAAGCAAATGACCTTTTTCATCATTTTCATTATAATATGAAGGATTTGTATAGTTGTAGAAACTGATTCACTCAACTACGTTTGGACCATTTTTGTTACTTTCAAAGCTTTTGCAGGAGTAAACTGCTGAAACGGACTGTAAGAGGAATACGTTTTTGTTACTTTCAAAGCTTTTGCAGGAGTAAACAGCTAAAACGGACTGTATGAAGAATGCTTTATCTTACACTGTTTCTATCAAGCAAATGACCTTTTTCATCATTTTCATTATAATATGAAGGATTTGTATAGTTGTAGAAACTGATTCACTCAACTACGTTTGGACCATTTTTGTTACTTTCAAAGCTTTTGCAGGAGTAAACTGCTGAAACGGACTGTAAGAGGAATACGTTTTTGTTACTTTCAAAGCTTTTGCAGGAGTAAACAGCTAAAACGGACTGTATGAAGAATGCTTTATCTTACACTGTTTCTATCAAGCAAATAACCTTTTTCATCATTTTCATTATAATATGAAGGATTTGTATAGTTGTAGAAACTGATTCACTCAACTACGTTTGGACCAATATTGTTACTTTCAAAGCTTTTGCAGGAGTAAACTGCTGAAACGGACTGTAAGAGGAATACGTTTTTGTTACTTTCAAAGCTTTTGCAGGAGTAAACAGCTAAAACGGACTGTATGAAGAATGCTTTATCTTACACTGTTTCTATCAAGCAAATGACCTTTTTCATCATTTTCATTATAATATGAAGGATTTGTATAGTTGTAGAAACTGATTCACTCAACTACGTTTGGACCATTTTTGTTACTTTCAAAGCATAAACAGCTAAAACGGACTTTAAGAGGAATGCTTAAGCAAACACTGTTTCTATCAAGCAAATGACCTTTTTTCATCATTATCATTATGGTTTGAAGGATTAGGTATAGTTTTAGAACCTGATTCACTCAACTACGTTTTGACCATAATTGTTACTTTCAAAGCTTTTGCAGAAGGAGTAAACAGCTAAAACGGACTGTATGAAGAATGCTTTATCTTACACTGTTTCTATCAAGCAAATGACCTTTTTCATCATTTTCATTATAATATGAAGGATTTGTATAGTTGTAGAAACTGATTCACTCAACTAAGTTTGGACCATTTTTGTTACTTTTAAAGCTTTTGCAGGAGTAAACAGCTAAAACGGACTGTATGAAGAATGCTTTATCTTACACTGTTTCTATCAAGCAAATGACCTTTTTCATCATTTACATTATAATATGAAGGATTTGTATAGTTGTAGAAACTGATTCACTCAACTACGTTTGGACCATTTTTGTTACTTTCAAAGCTTTTGCAGGAGTAAACTGCTGAAACGGACTGTAAGAGGAATACGTTTTTGTTACTTTCAAAGCTTTTGCAGGAGTAAACAGCTAAAACGGACTGTATGAAGAATGCTTTATCTTACACTGTTTCTATCAAGCAAATGACCTTTTTCATCATTTACATTATAATATGAAGGATTTGTATAGTTGTAGAAACTGATTCACTCAACTACGTTTGGACCATTTTTGTTACTTTCAAAGCTTTTGCAGGAGTAAACTGCTGAAACGGACTGTAAGAGGAATACGTTTTTGTTACTTTCAAAGCTTTTGCAGGAGTAAACAGCTAAAACGGACTGTATGAAGAATGCTTTATCTTACACTGTTTCTATCAAGCAAATGACCTTTTTCATCATTTTCATTATAATAAGAAGGATTAGGTATAGTTTTAGAACCTGATTCACTCAACTACGTTTGGACCATTTTTGTTACTTTCAAAGCATAAACAGCTAAAACGGACTTTAAGAGGAATGCTTAAGCAAACACTGTTTCTATCAAGCAAATGACCTTTTTTCATCATTATCATTATGGTTTGAAGGATTAGGTATAGTTTTAGAACCTGATTCACTCAACTACGTTTTGACCAATATTGTTACTTTCAAAGCTTTTGCAGGAGTAAACTGCTGAAACGGACTGTAAGAGGAATATGTTTTTGTTACTTTCAAAGCTTTTGCAGGAGTAAACAGCTAAAACGGACTGTATGAAGAATGCTTTATCTTACACTGTTTCTATCAAGCAAATGACCTTTTTCATCATTTTCATTATAATATGAAGGATTTGTATAGTTGTAGAAACTGATTCACTCAACTACGTTTGGACCATTTTTGTTACTTTCAAAGCATAAACAGCTAAAACGGACTTTAAGAGGAATGCTTAAGCAAACACTGTTTCTATCAAGCAAATGACCTTTTTTCATCATTATCATTATGGTTTGAAGGATTAGGTATAGTTTTAGAACCTGATTCACTCAACTACGTTTTGACCATTATTGTTACTTTCAAAGCTTTTGCAGAAGGACTAAACAGCTAAAACGGACTGTATGAAGAATGCTTTATCTTACACTGTTTCTATCAAGCAAATGACCTTTTTCATCATTTTCATTATAATATGAAGGATTTGTATAGTTGTAGAAACTGATTCACTCAACTAAGTTTGGACCATTTTTGTTACTTTTAAAGCTTTTGCAGGAGTAAACAGCTAAAACGGACTGTATGAAGAATGCTTTATCTTACACTGTTTCTATCAAGCAAATGACCTTTTTCATCATTTGCATTATAATATGAAGGATTTGTATAGTTGTAGAAACTGATTCACTCAACTACGTTTGGACCATTTTTGTTACTTTCAAAGCTTTTGCAGGAGTAAACTGCTGAAACGGACTGTAAGAGGAATACGTTTTTGTTACTTTCAAAGCTTTTGCAGGAGTAAACAGCTAAAACGGACTGTATGAAGAATGCTTTATCTTACACTGTTTCTATCAAGCAAATAACCTTTTTCATCATTTTCATTATAATATGAAGGATTTGTATAGTTGTAGAAACTGATTCACTCAACTACGTTTGGACCAATATTGTTACTTTCAAAGCTTTTGCAGGAGTAAACTGCTGAAACGGACTGTAAGAGGAATACGTTTTTGTTACTTTCAAAGCTTTTGCAGGAGTAAACTGCTAAAACGGACTGTATGAAGAATGCTTTATCTTACACTGTTTCTATCAAGCAAATGACCTTTTTCATCATTTTCATTATAATATGAAGGATTTGTATAGTTGTAGAAACTGATTCACTCAACTACGTTTGGACCATTTTTGTTACTTTCAAAGCTTTTGCAGGAGTAAACTGCTGAAACGGACTGTAAGAGGAATACGTTTTTGTTACTTTCAAAGCTTTTGCAGGAGTAAACAGCTAAAACGGACTGTATGAAGAATGCTTTATCTTACACTGTTTCTATCAAGCAAATGACCTTTTTCATCATTTTCATTATAATATGAAGGATTTGTATAGTTGTAGAAACTGATTCACTCAACTACGTTTGGACCATTTTTGTTACTTTCAAAGCTTTTGCAGGAGTAAACTGCTGAAACGGACTGTAAGAGGAATACGTTTTTGTTACTTTCAAAGCTTTTGCAGGAGTAAACAGCTAAAACGGACTGTATGAAGAATGCTTTATCTTACACTGTTTCTATCAAGCAAATGACCTTTTTCATCATTTTCATTATAATATGAAGGATTTGTATAGTTGTAGAAACTGATTCACTCAACTACGTTTTGAGCATTATTGTTACTTTCAAAGCTTTTGCAGAAGGAGTAAACAGCTAAAACGGACTGTATGAAGAATGCTTTATCTTACACTGTTTCTATCAAGCAAATGACCTTTTTCATCATTTTCATTATAATATGAAGGATTTGTATAGTTGTAGAAACTGATTCACTCAACTACGTTTGGACCATTTTTGTTACTTTCAAAGCATAAACAGCTAAAACGGACTTTAAGAGGAATGCTTAAGCAAACACTGTTTCTATCAAGCAAATGACCTTTTTTCATCATTATCATTATGGTTTGAAGGATTAGGTATAGTTTTAGAACCTGATTCACTCAACTACGTTTTGACCATTATTGTTACTTTCAAAGCTTTTGCAGAAGGAGTAAACAGCTAAAACGGACTGTATGAAGAATGCTTTATCTTACACTGTTTCTATCAAGCAAATGACCTTTTTCATCATTTACATTATAATATGAAGGATTTGTATAGTTGTAGAAACTGATTCACTCAACTACGTTTGGACCATTTTTGTTACTTTCAAAGCTTTTGCAGGAGTAAACTGCTGAAACAGACTGTAAGAGGAATACGTTTTTGTTACTTTCAAAGCTTTTGCAGGAGTAAACAGCTAAAACGGACTGTATGAAGAATGCTTTATCTTACACTGTTTCTATCAAGCAAATGACCTTTTTCATCATTTTCATTATAATATGAAGGATTTGTATAGTTGTAGAAACTGATTCACTCAACTACGTTTGGACCATTTTTGTTACTTTCAAAGCTTTTGCAGGAGTAAACTGCTGAAACGGACTGTAAGAGGAATACGTTTTTGTTACTTTCAAAGCTTTTGCAGGAGTAAACAGCTAAAACGGACTGTATGAAGAATGCTTTATCTTACACTGTTTCTATCAAGCAAATGACCTTTTTCATCATTTTCATTATAATATGAAGGATTTGTATAGTTGTAGAAACTGATTCACTCAACTAAGTTTGGACCATTTTTGTTACTTTTAAAGCTTTTGCAGGAGTAAACAGCTAAAACGGACTGTATGAAGAATGCTTTATCTTACACTGTTTCTATCAAGCAAATGACCTTTTTCATCATTTACATTATAATATGAAGGATTTGTATAGTTGTAGAAACTGATTCACTCAACTACGTTTGGACCATTTTTGTTACTTTCAAAGCTTTTGAAAGGAGTAAACTGCTGAAACGGACTGTAAGAGGAATACGTTTTTGTTACTTTCAAAGCTTTTGCAGGAGTAAACAGCTAAAACGGACTGTATGAAGAATGCTTTATCTTACACTGTTTCTATCAAGCAAATGACCTTTTTCATCATTTTCATTATAATAAGAAGGATTAGGTATAGTTTTAGAACCTGATTCACTCAACTACGTTTGGACCATTTTTGTTACTTTCAAAGCATAAACAGCTAAAACGGACTTTAAGAGGAATGCTTAAGCAAACACTGTTTCTATCAAGCAAATGACCTTTTTTCATCATTATCATTATGGTTTGAAGGATTAGGTATAGTTTTAGAACCTGATTCACTCAACTACGTTTTGACCAATATTGTTACTTTCAAAGCTTTTGCAGGAGTAAACTGCTGAAACGGACTGTAAGAGGAATACGTTTTTGTTACTTTCAAAGCTTTTGCAGGAGTAAACAGCTAAAACGGACTGTATGAAGAATGCTTTATCTTACACTGTTTCTATCAAGCAAATGACCTTTTTCATCATTTTCATTATAATAAGAAGGATTAGGTATAGTTTTAGAACCTGATTCACTCAACTACGTTTGGACCATTTTTGTTACTTTCAAAGCATAAACAGCTAAAACGGACTTTAAGAGGAATGCTTAAGCAAACACTGTTTCTATCAAGCAAATGACCTTTTTTCATCATTATCATTATGGTTTGAAGGATTAGGTATAGTTTTAGAACCTGATTCACTCAACTACGTTTTGACCATAATTGTTACTTTCAAAGCTTTTGCAGAAGGAGTAAACAGCTAAAACGGACTGTATGAAGAATGCTTTATCTTACACTGTTTCTATCAAGCAAATGACCTTTTTCATCATTTTCATTATAATATGAAGGATTTGTATAGTTGTAGAAACTGATTCACTCAACTAAGTTTGGACCATTTTTGTTACTTTTAAAGCTTTTGCAGGAGTAAACAGCTAAAACGGACTGTATGAAGAATGCTTTATCTTACACTGTTTCTATCAAGCAAATGACCTTTTTCATCATTTACATTATAATATGAAGGATTTGTATAGTTGTAGAAACTGATTCACTCAACTACGTTTGGACCATTTTTGTTACTTTCAAAGCATAAACAGCTAAAACGGACTTTAAGAGGAATGCTTAAGCAAACACTGTTTCTATCAAGCAAATGACCTTTTTTCATCATTATCATTATGGTTTGAAGGATTAGGTATAGTTTTAGAACCTGATTCACTCAACTACGTTTTGACCATTATTGTTACTTTCAAAGCTTTTGCAGAAGGAGTAAACAGCTAAAACGGACTGTATGAAGAATGCTTTATCTTACACTGTTTCTATCAAGCAAATGACCTTTTTCATCATTTACATTATAATATGAAGGATTTGTATAGTTGTAGAAACTGATTCACTCAACTACGTTTGGACCATTTTTGTTACTTTCAAAGCTTTTGCAGGAGTAAACTGCTGAAACAGACTGTAAGAGGAATACGTTTTTGTTACTTTCAAAGCTTTTGCAGGAGTAAACAGCTAAAACGGACTGTATGAAGAATGCTTTATCTTACACTGTTTCTATCAAGCAAATGACCTTTTTCATCATTTTCATTATAATATGAAGGATTTGTATAGTTGTAGAAACTGATTCACTCAACTACGTTTGGACCATTTTTGTTACTTTCAAAGCTTTTGCAGGAGTAAACTGCTGAAACGGACTGTAAGAGGAATACGTTTTTGTTACTTTCAAAGCTTTTGCAGGAGTAAACAGCTAAAACGGACTGTATGAAGAATGCTTTATCTTACACTGTTTCTATCAAGCAAATGACCTTTTTCATCATTTTCATTATAATATGAAGGATTTGTATAGTTGTAGAAACTGATTCACTCAACTAAGTTTGGACCATTTTTGTTACTTTTAAAGCTTTTGCAGGAGTAAACAGCTAAAACGGACTGTATGAAGAATGCTTTATCTTACACTGTTTCTATCAAGCAAATGACCTTTTTCATCATTTACATTATAATATGAAGGATTTGTATAGTTGTAGAAACTGATTCACTCAACTACGTTTGGACCATTTTTGTTACTTTCAAAGCTTTTGCAGGAGTAAACTGCTGAAACGGACTGTAAGAGGAATACGTTTTTGTTACTTTCAAAGCTTTTGCAGGAGTAAACAGCTAAAACGGACTGTATGAAGAATGCTTTATCTTACACTGTTTCTATCAAGCAAATGACCTTTTTCATCATTTTCATTATAATAAGAAGGATTAGGTATAGTTTTAGAACCTGATTCACTCAACTACGTTTGGACCATTTTTGTTACTTTCAAAGCATAAACAGCTAAAACGGACTTTAAGAGGAATGCTTAAGCAAACACTGTTTCTATCAAGCAAATGACCTTTTTTCATCATTATCATTATGGTTTGAAGGATTAGGTATAGTTTTAGAACCTGATTCACTCAACTACGTTTTGACCAATATTGTTACTTTCAAAGCTTTTGCAGGAGTAAACTGCTGAAACGGACTGTAAGAGGAATACGTTTTTGTTACTTTCAAAGCTTTTGCAGGAGTAAACAGCTAAAACGGACTGTATGAAGAATGCTTTATCTTACACTGTTTCTATCAAGCAAATGACCTTTTTCATCATTTTCATTATAATATGAAGGATTTGTATAGTTGTAGAAACTGATTCACTCAACTACGTTTGGACCATTTTTGTTACTTTCAAAGCATAAACAGCTAAAACGGACTTTAAGAGGAATGCTTAAGCAAACACTGTTTCTATAGAGCAAATGACCTTTTTTCATCATTATCATTATGGTTTGAAGGATTAGGTATAGTTTTAGAACCTGATTCACTCAACTACGTTTTGACCATTATTGTTACTTTCAAAGCTTTTGCAGAAGGACTAAACAGCTAAAACGGACTGTATGAAGAATGCTTTATCTTACACTGTTTCTATCAAGCAAATGACCTTTTTCATCATTTTCATTATAATATGAAGGATTTGTATAGTTGTAGAAACTGATTCACTCAACTAAGTTTGGACCATTTTTGTTACTTTCAAAGCTTTTGCAGGAGTAAACTGCTGAAACGGACTGTAAGAGGAATACGTTTTTGTTACTTTCAAAGCTTTTGCAGGAGTAAACAGCTAAAACGGACTGTATGAAGAATGCTTTATCTTACACTGTTTCTATCAAGCAAATGACCTTTTTCATCATTTTCATTATAATATGAAGGATTTGTATAGTTGTAGAAACTGATTCACTCAACTACGTTTGGACCATTTTTGTTACTTTCAAAGCTTTTGCAGGAGTAAACTGCTGAAACGGACTGTAAGAGGAATACGTTTTTGTTACTTTCAAAGCTTTTGCAGAAGGAGTAAACAGCTAAAACGGACTGTATGAAGAATGCTTTAGCTTACACTGTTTCTATCAAGCAAATGACCTTTTTTCATCATTATCATTATGGTTTGAAGGATTAGGTATAGTTTTAGAACCTGATTCACTCAACTACGTTTTGACCATTATTGTTACTTTCAAAGCTTTTGTAGAAGGAGTAAACAGCTAAAACGGACTGTAAGAGGAATGCTTAAACTTACACTGTTTCCTACAAGCAAATTACCTCTTTTAATCATTATCATCATAGTTAGAAGGATTAGGTATAGTTGTAGAACCTTATTCACTCAACTACGTTTTGACCATTTTTGTTACTTTCAAAGCTTTTGCAGGAGTAAACAGCTAAAACGGACTGTATGAAGAATGCTTTATCTTACACTGTTTCTATCAAGCAAATTACCTTTTTCATCATTTTCATTATAATATGAAGGATTTGTATAGTTGTAGAAACTGATTCACTCAACTACGTTTGGACCATTTTTGTTACTTTCAAAGCATAAACAGCTAAAACGGACTTTAAGAGGAATGCTTAAGCAAACACTGTTTCTATCAAGCAAATGACCTTTTTTCATCATTATCATTATGGTTTGAAGGATTAGTTATAGTTTTAGAACCTGATTCACTCAACTACGTTTGGACCATTTTTGTTACTTTCAAAGCTTTTGCAGGAGTAAACTGCTGAAACGGACTGTAAGAGGAATACGTTTTTGTTACTTTCAAAGCTTTTGCAGAAGGAGTAAACAGCTAAAACGGACTGTATGAAGAATGCTTTATCTTACACTGTTTCTATCAAGCAAATGACCTTTTTCATCATTTTCATTATAATATGAAGGATTTGTATAGTTGTAGAAACTGATTCACTCAACTACGTTTGGACCATTTTTGTTACTTTCAAAGCTTTTGCAGGAGTAAACTGCTGAAACGGACTGTAAGAGGAATACGTTTTTGTTACTTTCAAAGCTTTTGCAGAAGGAGTAAACAGCTAAAACGGACTGTATGAAGAATGCTTTAGCTTACACTGTTTCTATCAAGCAAATGACCTTTTTTCATCATTATCATTATGGTTTGAAGGATTAGGTATAGTTTTAGAACCTGATTCACTCAACTACGTTTTGACCATTATTGTTACTTTCAAAGCTATTGCAGAAGGAGTAAACAGCTAAAACGGACTGTAAGAGGAATGCTTAAAATTACACTGTTTCCTACAAGCAAATTACCTCTTTTAATCATTATCATCATAGTTAGAAGGATTAGGTATAGTTGTAGAACCTGATTCACTCAACTACGTTTTGACCATTTTTGTTACTTTCAAAGCTTTTGCAGGAGTAAACAGCTAAAACGGACTGTATAAAGAATGCTTTATCTTACACTGTTTCTATCAAGCAAATGACCTTTTTCATCATTTTCATTATAATATGAAGGATTTGTATAGTTGTAGAAACTGATTCACTCAACTACGTTTGGACCATTTTTGTTACTTTCAAAGCTTTTGCAGGAGTAAACTGCTGAAACGGACTGTAAGAGGAATACGTTTTTGTTACTTTCAAAGCTTTTGCAGAAGGAGTAAACAGCTAAAACGGACTGTATGAAGAATGCTTTAGCTTACACTGTTTCTATCAAGCAAATGACCTTTTTTCATCATTATCATTATGGTTTGAAGGATTAGGTATAGTTTTAGAACCTGATTCACTCAACTACGTTTTGACCATTATTGTTACTTTCAAAGCTATTGCAGAAGGAGTAAACAGCTAAAACGGACTGTAAGAGGAATGCTTAAAATTACACTGTTTCCTACTAGCAAATTACCTCTTTTAATCATTATCATCATAGTTAGAAGGATTAGTTATAGTTGTAGAACCTGATTCACTCAACTACGTTTGGACCATTTTTGTTACTTTCAAAGCTTTTGCAGGAGTAAACTGCTGAAACGGACTGTAAGAAGAATACGTTTTTGTTACTTTCAAAGCTATTGCAGAAGGAGTAAACAGCTAAAACGGACTGTATGAAGAATGCTTTAGCTTACACTGTTTCTATCAAGCAAATGACCTTTTTTCATCATTATCATTATGGTTTGAAGGATTAGGTATAGTTTTAGAACCTGATTCACTCAACTACGTTTTGACCATTATTGTTACTTTCAAAGCTTTTGTAGAAGGAGTAAACAGCTAAAACGGACTGTAAGAGGAATGCTTAAACTTACACTGTTTCCTACAAGCAAATTACCTCTTTTAATCATTATCATCATAGTTAGAAGGATTAGTTATAGTTGTAGAACCTGATTCACTCAACTACGTTTGGACCATTTTTGTTACTTTCAAAGCTTTTGCAGGAGTAAACTGCTGAAACGGACTGTAAGAAGAATACGTTTTTGTTACTTTCAAAGCTATTGCAGAAGGAGTAAACAGCTAAAACGGACTGTATGAAGAATGCTTTAGCTTACACTGTTTCTATCAAGCAAATGACCTTTTTTCATCATTATCATTATGGTTTGAAGGATTAGGTATAGTTTTAGAACCTGATTCACTCAACTACGTTTTGACCATTATTGTTACTTTCAAAGCTTTTGTAGAAGGAGTAAACAGCTAAAACGGACTGTAAGAGGAATGCTTAAACTTACACTGTTTCCTACAAGCAAATTACCTCTTTTAATCATTATCATCATAGTTAGAAGGATTAGGTATAGTTGTAGAACCTGATTCACTCAACTACGTTTGGACCATTTTTGTTACTTTCAAAGCTTTTGCAGGAGTAAACTGCTGAAACGGACTGTAAGAGGAATACGTTTTTGTTACTTTCAAAGCTTTTGCAGAAGGAGTAAACAGCTAAAACGGACTGTATGAAGAATGCTTTATCTTACACTGTTTCTATCAAGCAAATGACCTTTTTCATCATTTTCATTATAATATGAAGGATTTGTATAGTTGTAGAAACTGATTCACTCAACTACGTTTGGACCATTTTTGTTACTTTCAAAGCTTTTGCAGGAGTAAACTGCTGAAACGGACTGTAAGAGGAATACGTTTTTGTTACTTTCAAAGCTTTTGCAGAAGGAGTAAACAGCTAAAACGGACTGTATGAAGAATGCTTTAGCTTACACTGTTTCTATCAAGCAAATGACCTTTTTTCATCATTATCATTATGGTTTGAAGGATTAGGTATAGTTTTAGAACCTGATTCACTCAACTACGTTTTGACCATTATTGTTACTTTCAAAGCTATTGCAGAAGGAGTAAACAGCTAAAACGGACTGTAAGAGGAATGCTTAAAATTACACTGTTTCCTACTAGCAAATTACCTCTTTTAATCATTATCATCATAGTTAGAAGGATTAGTTATAGTTGTAGAACCTGATTCACTCAACTACGTTTGGACCATTTTTGTTACTTTCAAAGCTTTTGCAGGAGTAAACTGCTGAAACGGACTGTAAGAAGAATACGTTTTTGTTACTTTCAAAGCTATTGCAGAAGGAGTAAACAGCTAAAACGGACTGTATGAAGAATGCTTTAGCTTACACTGTTTCTATCAAGCAAATGACCTTTTTTCATCATTATCATTATGGTTTGAAGGATTAGGTATAGTTTTAGAACCTGATTCACTCAACTACGTTTTGACCATTATTGTTACTTTCAAAGCTTTTGTAGAAGGAGTAAACAGCTAAAACGGACTGTAAGAGGAATGCTTAAACTTACACTGTTTCCTACAAGCAAATTACCTCTTTTAATCATTATCATCATAGTTAGAAGGATTAGGTATAGTTGTAGAACCTTATTCACTCAACTACGTTTTGACCATTTTTGTTACTTTCAAAGCTTTTGCAGGAGTAAACAGCTAAAACGGACTGTATGAAGAATGCTTTATCTTACACTGTTTCTATCAAGCAAATGACATTTTTCATCATTTTCATTATAATATGAAGGATTTGTATAGTTGTAGAAACTGATTCACTCAACTACGTTTGGACCATTTTTGTTACTTTCAAAGCATAAACAGCTAAAACGGACTTTAAGAGGAATGCTTAAGCAAACACTGTTTCTATCAAGCAAATGACCTTTTTTCATCATTATCATTATGGTTTGAAGGATTAGTTATAGTTTTAGAACCTGATTCACTCAACTACGTTTGGACCATTTTTGTTACTTTCAAAGCTTTTGCAGGAGTAAACTGCTGAAACGGACTGTAAGAGGAATACGTTTTTGTTACTTTCAAAGCTTTTGCAGAAGGAGTAAACAGCTAAAACGGACTGTATGAAGAATGCTTAAACTTACACTGTTTCCTACTAGCAAATTACCTCTTTTATTCATTATCATCATAGTTAGAAGGATTAGGTATTGTTGTAGAACCTGATTCACTCAACTACGTTTTGACCATTTTTGTTACTTTCAAAGCTTTTGTAGAAGGAGTAAACAGCTAAAACGGACTGTAAGAGGAATGCTTAAACTTACACTGTTTCCTACAAGCAAATTACCTCTTTTAATCATTATCATCATAGTTAGAAGGATTAGGTATAGTTGTAGAACCTGATTCACTCAACTACGTTTTGACCATTTTTGTTACTTTCAAAGCTTTTGCAGGAGTAAACAGCTAAAACGGACTGTATGAAGAATGCTTTATCTTACACTGTTTCTATCAAGCAAATGACCTTTTTCATCATTTTCATTATAATATGAAGGATTTGTATAGTTGTAGAAACTGATTCACTCAACTACGTTTGGACCATTTTTGTTACTTTCAAAGCTTTTGCAGGAGTAAACTGCTGAAACGGACTGTAAGAGGAATACGTTTTTGTTACTTTCAAAGCTTTTGCAGAAGGAGTAAACAGCTAAAACGGACTGTATGAAGAATGCTTTAGCTTACACTGTTTCTATCAAGCAAATGACCTTTTTTCATCATTATCATTATGGTTTGAAGGATTAGGTATAGTTTTAGAACCTGATTCACTCAACTACGTTTTGACCATTATTGTTACTTTCAAAGCTATTGCAGAAGGAGTAAACAGCTAAAACGGACTGTAAGAGGAATGCTTAAAATTACACTGTTTCCTACAAGCAAATTACCTCTTTTAATCATTATCATCATAGTTAGAAGGATTAGGTATAGTTGTAGAACCTGATTCACTCAACTACGTTTTGACCATTTTTGTTACTTTCAAAGCTTTTGCAGGAGTAAACAGCTAAAACGGACTGTATGAAGAATGCTTTATCTTACACTGTTTCTATCAAGCAAATGACCTTTTTCATCATTTTCATTATAATATGAAGGATTTGTATAGTTGTAGAAACTGATTCACTCAACTACGTTTGGACCATTTTTGTTACTTTCAAAGCTTTTGCAGGAGTAAACTGCTGAAACGGACTGTAAGAGGAATACGTTTTTGTTACTTTCAAAGCTTTTGCAGAAGGAGTAAACAGCTAAAACGGACTGTATGAAGAATGCTTTAGCTTACACTGTTTCTATCAAGCAAATGACCTTTCTTCATCATTATCATTATGGTTTGAAGGATTAGGTATAGTTTTAGAACCTGATTCACTCAACTACGTTTTGACCATTATTGTTACTTTCAAAGCTATTGCAGAAGGAGTAAACAGCTAAAACGGACTGTAAGAGGAATGCTTAAAATTACACTGTTTCCTACAAGCAAATTACCTCTTTTAATCATTATCATCATAGTTAGAAGGATTAGGTATAGTTGTAGAACCTGATTCACTCAACTACGTTTTGACCATTTTTGTTACTTTCAAAGCTTTTGCAGGAGTAAACAGCTAAAACGGACTGTATGAAGAATGCTTTATCTTACACTGTTTCTATCAAGCAAATGACCTTTTTCATCATTTTCATTATAATATGAAGGATTTGTATAGTTGTAGAAACTGATTCACTCAACTACGTTTGGACCATTTTTGTTACTTTCAAAGCTTTTGCAGGAGTAAACTGCTGAAACGGACTGTAAGAGGAATACGTTTTTGTTACTTTCAAAGCTTTTGCAGAAGGAGTAAACAGCTAAAACGGACTGTATGAAGAATGCTTTAGCTTACACTGTTTCTATCAAGCAAATGACCTTTTTTCATCATTATCATTATGGTTTGAAGGATTAGGTATAGTTTTAGAACCTGATTCACTCAACTACGTTTTGACCATTATTGTTACTTTCAAAGCTATTGCAGAAGGAGTAAACAGCTAAAACGGACTGTAAGAGGAATGCTTAAAATTACACTGTTTCCTACAAGCAAATTACCTCTTTTAATCATTATCATCATAGTTAGAAGGATTAGGTATAGTTGTAGAACCTGATTCACTCAACTACGTTTTGACCATTTTTGTTACTTTCAAAGCTTTTGCAGGAGTAAACAGCTAAAACGGACTGTATGAAGAATGCTTTATCTTACACTGTTTCTATCAAGCAAATGACCTTTTTCATCATTTTCATTATAATATGAAGGATTTGTATAGTTGTAGAAACTGATTCACTCAACTACGTTTGGACCATTTTTGTTACTTTCAAAGCATAAACAGCTAAAACGGACTTTAAGAGGAATGCTTAAGCAAACACTGTTTCTATCAAGCAAATGACCTTTTTTCATCATTATCATTATGGTTTGAAGGATTAGTTATAGTTTTAGAACCTGATTCACTCAACTACGTTTGGACCATTTTTGTTACTTTCAAAGCTTTTGCAGGAGTAAACTGCTGAAACGGACTGTAAGAGGAATACGTTTTTGTTACTTTCAAAGCTTTTGCAGAAGGAGTAAACAGCTAAAACGGACTGTATGAAGAATGCTTTAGCTTACACTGTTTCTATCAAGCAAATGACCTTTTTTCATCATTATCATTATGGTTTGAAGGATTAGGTATAGTTTTAGAACCTGATTCACTCAACTACGTTTTGACCATTATTGTTACTTTCAAAGCTATTGCAGAAGGAGTAAACAGCTAAAACGGACTGTAAGAGGAATGCTTAAAATTACACTGTTTCCTACAAGCAAATTACCTCTTTTAATCATTATCATCATAGTTAGAAGGATTAGGTATAGTTGTAGAACCTGATTCACTCAACTACGTTTTGACCATTTTTGTTACTTTCAAAGCTTTTGCAGGAGTAAACAGCTAAAACGGACTGTATGAAGAATGCTTTATCTTACACTGTTTCTATCAAGCAAATGACCTTTTTCATCATTTTCATTATAATATGAAGGATTTGTATAGTTGTAGAAACTGATTCACTCAACTACGTTTGGACCATTTTTGTTACTTTCAAAGCATAAACAGCTAAAACGGACTGTAAGAGGAATGCTTAAAATTACACTGTTTCCTACTAGCAAATTACCTCTTTTAATCATTATCATCATAGTTAGAAGGATTAGTTATAGTTGTAGAACCTGATTCACTCAACTACGTTTGGACCATTTTTGTTACTTTCAAAGCTTTTGCAGGAGTAAACTGCTGAAACGGACTGTAAGAAGAATACGTTTTTGTTACTTTCAAAGCTTTTGCAGAAGGAGTAAACAGCTAAAACGGACTGTATGAAGAATGCTTTAGCTTACACTGTTTCTATCAAGCAAATGACCTTTTTTCATCATTATCATTATGGTTTGAAGGATTAGGTATAGTTTTAGAACCTGATTCACTCAACTACGTTTTGACCATTATTGTTACTTTCAAAGCTTTTGTAGAAGGAGTAAACAGCTAAAACGGACTGTAAGAGGAATGCTTAAACTTACACTGTTTCCTACAAGCAAATTACCTCTTTTAATCATTATCATCATAGTTAGAAGGATTAGGTATAGTTGTAGAACCTTATTGACTCAACTACGTTTTGACCATTTTTGTTACTTTCAAAGCTTTTGCAGAAGGAGTAAACAGCTAAAACGGACTGTAAGAGGAATGCTTAAACTTACACTGTTTCCTACAAGCAAATTACCTCTTTTAATCATTATCATCATAGTTAGAAGGATTAGGTATAGTTGTAGAACCTTATTCACTCAACTACGTTTTGACCATTTTTGTTACTTTCAAAGCTTTTGCAGGAGTAAACAGCTAAAACGGACTGTATGAAGAATGCTTTATCTTACACTGTTTCTATCAAGCAAATGACCTTTTTCATCATTTTCATTATAATATGAAGGATTTGTATAGTTGTAGAAACTGATTCACTCAACTACGTTTGGACCATTTTTGTTACTTTCAAAGCATAAACAGCTAAAACGGACTTTAAGAGGAATGCTTAAGCAAACACTGTTTCTATCAAGCAAATGACCTTTTTTCATCATTATCATTATGGTTTGAAGGATTAGTTATAGTTTTAGAACCTGATTCACTCAACTACGTTTGGACCATTTTTGTTACTTTCAAAGCTTTTGCAGGAGTAAACTGCTGAAACGGACTGTAAGAGGAATACGTTTTTGTTACTTTCAAAGCTTTTGCAGAAGGAGTAAACAGCTAAAACGGACTGTATGAAGAATGCTTAAACTTACACTGTTTCCTACTAGCAAATTACCTCTTTTATTCATTATCATCATAGTTAGAAGGATTAGGTATAGTTGTAGAACCTGATTCACTCAACTACGTTTTGACCATTTTTGTTACTTTCAAAGCTTTTGTAGAAGGAGTAAACAGCTAAAACGGACTGTATGAAGAATGCTTTATCTTACACTGTTTCTATCAAGCAAATTACCTTTTTCATCATTTTCATTATAATATGAAGGATTTGTATAGTTGTAGAAACTGATTCACTCAACTACGTTTGGACCATTTTTGTTACTTTCAAAGCATAAACAGCTAAAACGGACTTTAAGAGGAATGCTTAAGCAAACACTGTTTCTATCAAGCAAATGACCTTTTTTCATCATTATCATTATGGTTTGAAGGATTAGTTATAGTTTTAGAACCTGATTCACTCAACTACGTTTGGACCATTTTTGTTACTTTCAAAGCTTTTGCAGGAGTAAACTGCTGAAACGGACTGTAAGAGGAATACGTTTTTGTTACTTTCAAAGCTTTTGCAGAAGGAGTAAACAGCTAAAACGGACTGTATGAAGAATGCTTTAGCTTACACTGTTTCTATCAAGCAAATGACCTTTTTTCATCATTATCATTATGGTTTGAAGGATTAGGTATAGTTTTAGAACCTGATTCACTCAACTACGTTTTGACCATTATTGTTACTTTCAAAGCTATTGCAGAAGGAGTAAACAGCTAAAACGGACTGTAAGAGGAATGCTTAAAATTACAATGTTTCCTACAAGCAAATTACCTCTTTTAATCATTATCATCATAGTTAGAAGGATTAGGTATAGTTGTAGAACCTGATTCACTCAACTACGTTTTGACCATTTTTGTTACTTTCAAAGCTTTTGCAGGAGTAAACAGCTAAAACGGACTGTATGAAGAATGCTTTATCTTACACTGTTTCTATCAAGCAAATGACCTTTTTCATCATTTTCATTATAATATGAAGGATTTGTATAGTTGTAGAAACTGATTCACTCAACTACGTTTGGACCATTTTTGTTACTTTCAAAGCTTTTGCAGGAGTAAACTGCTGAAACGGACTGTAAGAGGAATACGTTTTTGTTACTTTCAAAGCTTTTGCAGAAGGAGTAAACAGCTAAAACGGACTGTATGAAGAATGCTTTAGCTTACACTGTTTCTATCAAGCAAATGACCTTTTTTCATCATTATCATTATGGTTTGAAGGATTAGGTATAGTTTTAGAACCTGATTCACTCAACTACGTTTTGACCATTATTGTTACTTTCAAAGCTATTGCAGAAGGAGTAAACAGCTAAAACGGACTGTAAGAGGAATGCTTAAAATTACACTGTTTCCTACAAGCAAATTACCTCTTTTAATCATTATCATCATAGTTAGAAGGATTAGGTATAGTTGTAGAACCTGATTCACTCAACTACGTTTTGACCATTTTTGTTACTTTCAAAGCTTTTGCAGGAGTAAACAGCTAAAACGGACTGTATGAAGAATGCTTTATCTTACACTGTTTCTATCAAGCAAATGACCTTTTTCATCATTTTCATTATAATATGAAGGATTTGTATAGTTGTAGAAACTGATTCACTCAACTACGTTTGGACCATTTTTGTTACTTTCAAAGCTTTTGCAGGAGTAAACTGCTGAAACGGACTGTAAGAGGAATACGTTTTTGTTACTTTCAAAGCTTTTGCAGAAGGAGTAAACAGCTAAAACGGACTGTATGAAGAATGCTTTAGCTTACACTGTTTCTATCAAGCAAATGACCTTTTTTCATCATTATCATTATGGTTTGAAGGATTAGGTATAGTTTTAGAACCTGATTCACTCAACTACGTTTTGACCATTATTGTTACTTTCAAAGCTTTTGTAGAAGGAGTAAACAGCTAAAACGGACTGTAAGAGGAATGCTTAAACTTACACTGTTTCCTACAAGCAAATTACCTCTTTTAATCATTATCATCATAGTTAGAAGGATTAGGTATAGTTGTAGAACCTTATTGACTCAACTACGTTTTGACCATTTTTGTTACTTTCAAAGCTTTTGCAGAAGGAGTAAACAGCTAAAACGGACTGTAAGAGGAATGCTTAAACTTACACTGTTTCCTACAAGCAAATTACCTCTTTTAATCATTATCATCATAGTTAGAAGGATTAGGTATAGTTGTAGAACCTTATTCACTCAACTACGTTTTGACCATTTTTGTTACTTTCAAAGCTTTTGCAGGAGTAAACAGCTAAAACGGACTATATGAAGAATGCTTTATCTTACACTGTTTCTATCAAGCAAATGACCTTTTTCATCATTTTCATTATAATATGAAGGATTTGTATAGTTGTAGAAACTGATTCACTCAACTACGTTTGGACCATTTTTGTTACTTTCAAAGCATAAACAGCTAAAACGGACTTTAAGAGGAATGCTTAAGCAAACACTGTTTCTATCAAGCAAATGACCTTTTTTCATCATTATCATTATGGTTTGAAGGATTAGTTATAGTTTTAGAACCTGATTCACTCAACTACGTTTGGACCATTTTTGTTACTTTCAAAGCTTTTGCAGGAGTAAACTGCTGAAACGGACTGTAAGAGGAATACGTTTTTGTTACTTTCAAAGCTTTTGCAGAAGGAGTAAACAGCTAAAACGGACTGTATGAAGAATGCTTAAACTTACACTGTTTCCTACTAGCAAATTACCTCTTTTATTCATTATCATCATAGTTAGAAGGATTAGGTATAGTTGTAGAACCTGATTCACTCAACTACGTTTTGACCATTTTTGTTACTTTCAAAGCTTTTGTAGAAGGAGTAAACAGCTAAAACGGACTGTATGAAGAATGCTTTATCTTACACTGTTTCTATCAAGCAAATTACCTTTTTCATCATTTTCATTATAATATGAAGGATTTGTATAGTTGTAGAAACTGATTCACTCAACTACGTTTGGACCATTTTTGTTACTTTCAAAGCATAAACAGCTAAAACGGACTTTAAGAGGAATGCTTAAGCAAACACTGTTTCTATCAAGCAAATGACCTTTTTTCATCATTATCATTATGGTTTGAAGGATTAGTTATAGTTTTAGAACCTGATTCACTCAACTACGTTTGGACCATTTTTGTTACTTTCAAAGCTTTTGCAGGAGTAAACTGCTGAAACGGACTGTAAGAGGAATACGTTTTTGTTACTTTCAAAGCTTTTGCAGAAGGAGTAAACAGCTAAAACGGACTGTATGAAGAATGCTTTAGCTTACACTGTTTCTATCAAGCAAATGACCTTTTTTCATCATTATCATTATGGTTTGAAGGATTAGGTATAGTTTTAGAACCTGATTCACTCAACTACGTTTTGACCATTATTGTTACTTTCAAAGCTATTGCAGAAGGAGTAAACAGCTAAAACGGACTGTAAGAGGAATGCTTAAAATTACAGTGTTTCCTACAAGCAAATTACCTCTTTTAATCATTATCATCATAGTTAGAAGGATTAGGTATAGTTGTAGAACCTGATTCACTCAACTACGTTTTGACCATTTTTGTTACTTTCAAAGCTTTTGCAGGAGTAAACAGCTAAAACGGACTGTATGAAGAATGCTTTATCTTACACTGTTTCTATCAAGCAAATGACCTTTTTCATCATTTTCATTATAATATGAAGGATTTGTATAGTTGTAGAAACTGATTCACTCAACTACGTTAGGACCATTTTTGTTACTTTCAAAGCTTTTGCAGGAGTAAACTGCTGAAACGGACTGTAAGAGGAATACGTTTTTGTTACTTTCAAAGCTTTTGCAGAAGGAGTAAACAGCTAAAACGGACTGTATGAAGAATGCTTTAGCTTACACTGTTTCTATCAAGCAAATGACCTTTTTTCATCATTATCATTATGGTTTGAAGGATTAGGTATAGTTTTAGAACCTGATTCACTCAACTACGTTTTGACCATTATTGTTACTTTCAAAGCTATTGCAGAAGGAGTAAACAGCTAAAACGGACTGTAAGAGGAATGCTTAAAATTACACTGTTTCCTACAAGCAAATTACCTCTTTTAATCATTATCATCATAGTTAGAAGGATTAGGTATAGTTGTAGAACCTGATTCACTCAACTACGTTTTGACCATTTTTGTTACTTTCAAAGCTTTTGCAGGAGTAAACAGCTAAAACGGACTGTATGAAGAATGCTTTATCTTACACTGTTTCTATCAAGCAAATGACCTTTTTCATCATTTTCATTATAATATGAAGGATTTGTATAGTTGTAGAAACTGATTCACTCAACTACGTTTGGACCATTTTTGTTACTTTCAAAGCATAAACAGCTAAAACGGACTTTAAGAGGAATGCTTAAGCAAACACTGTTTCTATCAAGCAAATGACCTTTTTTCATCATTATCATTATGGTTTGAAGGATTAGTTATAGTTTTAGAACCTGATTCACTCAACTACGTTTGGACCATTTTTGTTACTTTCAAAGCTTTTGCAGGAGTAAACTGCTGAAACGGACTGTAAGAGGAATACGTTTTTGTTACTTTCAAAGCTTTTGCAGAAGGAGTAAACAGCTAAAACGGACTGTATGAAGAATGCTTTAGCTTACACTGTTTCTATCAAGCAAATGACCTTTTTTCATCATTATCATTATGGTTTGAAGGATTAGGTATAGTTTTAGAACCTGATTCACTCAACTACGTTTTGACCATTATTGTTACTTTCAAAGCTATTGCAGAAGGAGTAAACAGCTAAAACGGACTGTAAGAGGAATGCTTAAAATTACACTGTTTCCTACAAGCAAATTACCTCTTTTAATCATTATCATCATAGTTAGAAGGATTAGGTATAGTTGTAGAACCTGATTCACTCAACTACGTTTTGACCATTTTTGTTACTTTCAAAGCTTTTGCAGGAGTAAACAGCTAAAACGGACTGTATGAAGAATGCTTTATCTTACACTGTTTCTATCAAGCAAATGACCTTTTTCATCATTTTCATTATAATATGAAGGATTTGTATAGTTGTAGAAACTGATTCACTCAACTACGTTTGGACCATTTTTGTTACTTTCAAAGCATAAACAGCTAAAACGGACTGTAAGAGGAATGCTTAAAATTACACTGTTTCCTACTAGCAAATTACCTCTTTTAATCATTATCATCATAGTTAGAAGGATTAGTTATAGTTGTAGAACCTGATTCACTCAACTACGTTTGGACCATTTTTGTTACTTTCAAAGCTTTTGCAGGAGTAAACTGCTGAAACGGACTGTAAGAAGAATACGTTTTTGTTACTTTCAAAGCTTTTGCAGAAGGAGTAAACTGCTAAAACGGACTGTATGAAGAATGCTTTAGCTTACACTGTTTCTATCAAGCAAATGACCTTTTTTAATCATTATCATTATGGTTTGAAGGATTAGGTATAGTTTTAGAACCTGATTCACTCAACTACGTTTTGACCATTATTGTTACTTTCAAAGCTTTTGTAGAAGGAGTAAACAGCTAAAACGGACTGTAAGAGGAATGCTTAAACTTACACTGTTTCCTACAAGCAAATTACCTCTTTTAATCATTATCATCATAGTTAGAAGGATTAGGTATAGTTGTAGAACCTTATTCACTCAACTACGTTTGGACCATTTTTGTTACTTTCAAAGCTTTTGCAGGAGTAAACTGCTGAAACGGACTGTAAGAAGAATACGTTTTTGTTACTTTCAAAGCTTTTGCAGAAGGAGTAAACAGCTAAAACGGACTGTATGAAGAATGCTTTAGCTTACACTGTTTCTATCAAGCAAATTACCTTTTTTCATCATTATCATTATGGTTTGAAGGATTAGGTATAGTTTTAGAACCTGATTCACTCAACTACGTTTTGACCATTATTGTTACTTTCAAAGCTTTTGTAGAAGGAGTAAACAGCTAAAACGGACTGTAAGAGGAATGCTTAAACTTACACTGTTTCCTACAAGCAAATTACCTCTTTTAATCATTATCATCATAGTTAGAAGGATTAGGTATAGTTGTAGAACCTTATTCACTCAACTACGTTTGGACCATTTTTGTTACTTTCAAAGCTTTTGTAGAAGGAGTAAACAGCTAAAACAGAATGCTTTAGCTTACACTGTTTCTATCAAGCAAATGACCTTTTTTCATCATTATCATAATGGTATGAAGGATTATGTTTAGTTTTAGAACCTTATTCACTCAACAACGTTTTGACCATTATTGTTACTTTTAAAGCTTTTGCAGAAGGAGTAAACAGCTAAAACAGAATGTATGAAGAAGGCTTTAGCTTACACTGTTTCTATCAAGCAAATTACCTTTTTTCATCATTATCATAATGGTATGAAGGATTATGTTTAGTTTTAGAACCTTATTCACTCAACAACGTTTTGACCATTATTGTTACTTTTAAAGCTTTTTCAGAAGGAGTAAACAGCTAAAACGGACTGTATGAAGAATGCTATAGCTTACACTGTTTCTATCAAGCAAATGACCTTTTTTCATCATTATCATTATGGTATGAAGGATTAGGTTTAGTTTTAGAACCTGATTCACTCAACTACGTTTTGACCATTTTTGTTACTTTCAAAGCTTTTGCAGGAGTAAACTGCTGAAACGGACTGTAAGAAGAACACGTTTTTGTTACTTTCAAAGCTTTTGCAGAAGGAGTAAACAGCTAAAACGGACTGTAAGAGGAATGCTTAAACTTACACTGTTTCCTACAAGCAAATTACCTCTTTTAATCATTATCATCATAGTTAGAAGGATTAGGTATAGTTGTAGAACCTTATTCACTCAACTACGTTTTGACCATTTTTGTTACTTTCAAAGCTTTTGCAGGAGTAAACAGCTAAAACGGACTGTATGAAGAATGCTTTATCTTACACTGTTTCTATCAAGCAAATTACCTTTTTTCATCATTATCATTATGGTATGAAGGATTAGGTTTAGTTTTAGAACCTGATTCACTCAACTACGTTTTGACCATTATTGTTACTTTCAAAGCTTTTGCAGGAGTAAACAGCTAAAACGGACTGTATGAAGAATGCTTTATCTTACACTGTTTCTATCAAGCAAATGACCTTTTTCATCATTTTCATTATAATATGAAGGATTTGTATAGTTGTAGAAACTGATTCACTCAACTACGTTTGGACCATTTTTGTTACTTTCAAAGCTTTTGCAGGAGTAAACTGCTGAAACGGACTGTAAGAGGAATACGTTTTTGTTACTTTCAAAGCTTTTGCAGAAGGAGTAAACTGCTAAAACGGACTGTATGAAGAATGCTTTAGCTTACACTGTTTTTATCAAGCAAATGACCTTTTTTAATCATTATCATTATGGTTTGAAGGATTAGGTATAGTTTTAGAACCTGATTCACTCAACTACGTTTTGACCATTATTGTTACTTTCAAAGCTTTTGTAGAAGGAGTAAACAGCTAAAACGGACTGTAAGAGGAATGCTTAAACTTACACTGTTTCCTACAAGCAAATTACCTCTTTTAATCATTATCATCATAGTTAGAAGGATTAGGTATAGTTGTAGAACCTTATTCACTCAACTACGTTTGGACCATTTTTGTTACTTTCAAAGCTTTTGCAGGAGTAAACTGCTGAAACGGACTGTAAGAAGAATACGTTTTTGTTACTTTCAAAGCTTTTGCAGAAGGAGTAAACAGCTAAAACGGACTGTATGAAGAATGCTTTAGCTTACACTGTTTCTATCAAGCAAATTACCTTTTTTCATCATTATCATTATGGTTTGAAGGATTAGGTATAGTTTTAGAACCTGATTCACTCAACTACGTTTTGACCATTATTGTTACTTTCAAAGCTTTTGTAGAAGGAGTAAACAGCTAAAACGGACTGTAAGAGGAATGCTTAAACTTACACTGTTTCCTACAAGCAAATTACCTCTTTTAATCATTATCATCATAGTTAGAAGGATTAGGTATAGTTGTAGAACCTTATTCACTCAACTACGTTTGGACCATTTTTGTTACTTTCAAAGCTTTTGTAGAAGGAGTAAACAGCTAAAACAGAATGCTTTAGCTTACACTGTTTCTATCAAGCAAATGACCTTTTTTCATCATTATCATAATGGTATGAAGGATTATGTTTAGTTTTAGAACCTTATTCACTCAACAACGTTTTGACCATTATTGTTACTTTTAAAGCTTTTGCAGAAGGAGTAAACAGCTAAAACAGAATGTATGAAGAAGGCTTTAGCTTACACTGTTTCTATCAAGCAAATTACCTTTTTTCATCATTATCATAATGGTATGAAGGATTATGTTTAGTTTTAGAACCTTATTCACTCAACAACGTTTTGACCATTATTGTTACTTTTAAAGCTTTTTCAGAAGGAGTAAACAGCTAAAACGGACTGTATGAAGAATGCTATAGCTTACACTGTTTCTATCAAGCAAATGACCTTTTTTCATCATTATCATTATGGTATGAAGGATTAGGTTTAGTTTTAGAACCTGATTCACTCAACTACGTTTTGACCATTTTTGTTACTTTCAAAGCTTTTGCAGGAGTAAACTGCTGAAACGGACTGTAAGAAGAATACGTTTTTGTTACTTTCAAAGCTTTTGCAGAAGGAGTAAACAGCTAAAACGGACTGTAAGAGGAATGCTTAAACTTACACTGTTTCCTACAAGCAAATTACCTCTTTTAATCATTATCATCATAGTTAGAAGGATTAGGTATAGTTGTAGAACCTTATTCACTCAACTACGTTTTGACCATTTTTGTTACTTTCAAAGCTTTTGCAGGAGTAAACAGCTAAAACGGACTGTATGAAGAATGCTTTATCTTACACTGTTTCTATCAAGCAAATTACCTTTTTTCATCATTATCATTATGGTATGAAGGATTAGGTTTAGTTTTAGAACCTGATTCACTCAACTACGTTTTGACCATTATTGTTACTTTCAAAGCTTTTGCAGGAGTAAACAGCTAAAACGGACTGTATGAAGAATGCTTTATCTTACACTGTTTCTATCAAGCAAATGACCTTTTTCATCATTTTCATTATAATATGAAGGATTTGTATAGTTGTAGAAACTGATTCACTCAACTACGTTTGGACCATTTTTGTTACTTTCAAAGCTTTTGCAGGAGTAAACTGCTGAAACGGACTGTAAGAGGAATACGTTTTTGTTACTTTCAAAGCTTTTGCAGAAGGAGTAAACTGCTAAAACGGACTGTATGAAGAATGCTTTAGCTTACACTGTTTCTATCAAGCAAATGACCTTTTTTAATCATTATCATTATGGTTTGAAGGATTAGGTATAGTTTTAGAACCTGATTCACTCAACTACGTTTTGACCATTATTGTTACTTTCAAAGCTTTTGTAGAAGGAGTAAACAGCTAAAACGGACTGTAAGAGGAATGCTTAAACTTACACTGTTTCCTACAAGCAAATTACCTCTTTTAATCATTATCATCATAGTTAGAAGGATTAGGTATAGTTGTAGAACCTTATTCACTCAACTACGTTTGGACCATTTTTGTTACTTTCAAAGCTTTTGCAGGAGTAAACTGCTGAAACGGACTGTAAGAAGAATACGTTTTTGTTACTTTCAAAGCTTTTGCAGAAGGAGTAAACAGCTAAAACGGACTGTATGAAGAATGCTTTAGCTTACACTGTTTCTATCAAGCAAATTACCTTTTTTCATCATTATCATTATGGTTTGAAGGATTAGGTATAGTTTTAGAACCTGATTCACTCAACTACGTTTTGACCATTATTGTTACTTTCAAAGCTTTTGTAGAAGGAGTAAACAGCTAAAACGGACTGTAAGAGGAATGCTTAAACTTACACTGTTTCCTACAAGCAAATTACCTCTTTTAATCATTATCATCATAGTTAGAAGGATTAGGTATAGTTGTAGAACCTTATTCACTCAACTACGTTTGGACCATTTTTGTTACTTTCAAAGCTTTTGTAGAAGGAGTAAACAGCTAAAACAGAATGCTTTAGCTTACACTGTTTCTATCAAGCAAATGACCTTTTTTCATCATTATCATAATGGTATGAAGGATTATGTTTAGTTTTAGAACCTTATTCACTCAACAACGTTTTGACCATTATTGTTACTTTTAAAGCTTTTGCAGAAGGAGTAAACAGCTAAAACAGAATGTATGAAGAAGGCTTTAGCTTACACTGTTTCTATCAAGCAAATTACCTTTTTTCATCATTATCATAATGGTATGAAGGATTATGTTTAGTTTTAGAACCTTATTCACTCAACAACGTTTTGACCATTATTGTTACTTTTAAAGCTTTTTCAGAAGGAGTAAACAGCTAAAACGGACTGTATGAAGAATGCTATAGCTTACACTGTTTCTATCAAGCAAATGACCTTTTTTCATCATTATCATTATGGTATGAAGGATTAGGTTTAGTTTTAGAACCTGATTCACTCAACTACGTTTTGACCATTTTTGTTACTTTCAAAGCTTTTGCAGGAGTAAACTGCTGAAACGGACTGTAAGAAGAATACGTTTTTGTTACTTTCAAAGCTTTTGCAGAAGGAGTAAACAGCTAAAACGGACTGTAAGAGGAATGCTTAAACTTACACTGTTTCCTACAAGCAAATTACCTCTTTTAATCATTATCATCATAGTTAGAAGGATTAGGTATAGTTGTAGAACCTTATTCACTCAACTACGTTTTGACCATTTTTGTTACTTTCAAAGCTTTTGCAGGAGTAAACAGCTAAAACGGACTGTATGAAGAATGCTTTATCTTACACTGTTTCTATCAAGCAAATTACCTTTTTTCATCATTATCATTATGGTATGAAGGATTAGGTTTAGTTTTAGAACCTGATTCACTCAACTACATTTTGACCATTATTGTTACTTTCAAAGCTTTTGCAGGAGTAAACAGCTAAAACGGACTGTATGAAGAATGCTTTATCTTACACTGTTTCTATCAAGCAAATGACCTTTTTCATCATTTTCATTATAATATGAAGGATTTGTATAGTTGTAGAAACTGATTCACTCAACTACGTTTGGACCATTTTTGTTACTTTCAAAGCTTTTGCAGGAGTAAACTGCTGAAACGGACTGTAAGAAGAATACGTTTTTGTTACTTTCAAAGCTTTTGCAGAAGGAGTAAACAGCTAAAACGGACTGTAAGAGGAATGCTTAAACTTACACTGTTTCCTACAAGCAAATTACCTCTTTTAATCATTATCATCATAGTTAGAAGGATTAGGTATAGTTGTAGAACCTTATTCACTCAACTACGTTTTGACCATTTTTGTTACTTTCAAAGCTTTTGCAGGAGTAAACAGCTAAAACGGACTGTATGAAGAATGCTTTATCTTACACTGTTTCTATCAAGCAAATTACCTTTTTTCATCATTATCATTATGGTATGAAGGATTAGGTTTAGTTTTAGAACCTGATTCACTCAACTACGTTTTGACCATTATTGTTACTTTCAAAGCTTTTGCAGGAGTAAACAGCTAAAACGGACTGTATGAAGAATGCTTTATCTTACACTGTTTCTATCAAGCAAATGACCTTTTTCATCATTTTCATTATAATATGAAGGATTTGTATAGTTGTAGAAACTGATTCACTCAACTACGTTTGGACCATTTTTGTTACTTTCAAAGCTTTTGCAGGAGTAAACTGCTGAAACGGACTGTAAGAGGAATACGTTTTTGTTACTTTCAAAGCTTTTGCAGAAGGAGTAAACTGCTAAAACGGACTGTATGAAGAATGCTTTAGCTTACACTGTTTCTATCAAGCAAATGACCTTTTTTAATCATTATCATTATGGTTTGAAGGATTAGGTATAGTTTTAGAACCTGATTCACTCAACTACGTTTTGACCATTATTGTTACTTTCAAAGCTTTTGTAGAAGGAGTAAACAGCTAAAACGGACTGTAAGAGGAATGCTTAAACTTACACTGTTTCCTACAAGCAAATTACCTCTTTTAATCATTATCATCATAGTTAGAAGGATTAGGTATAGTTGTAGAACCTTATTCACTCAACTACGTTTGGACCATTTTTGTTACTTTCAAAGCTTTTGCAGGAGTAAACTGCTGAAACGGACTGTAAGAAGAATACGTTTTTGTTACTTTCAAAGCTTTTGCAGAAGGAGTAAACAGCTAAAACGGACTGTATGAAGAATGCTTTAGCTTACACTGTTTCTATCAAGCAAATTACCTTTTTTCATCATTATCATTATGGTTTGAAGGATTAGGTATAGTTTTAGAACCTGATTCACTCAACTACGTTTTGACCATTATTGTTACTTTCAAAGCTTTTGTAGAAGGAGTAAACAGCTAAAACGGACTGTAAGAGGAATGCTTAAACTTACACTGTTTCCTACAAGCAAATTACCTCTTTTAATCATTATCATCATAGTTAGAAGGATTAGGTATAGTTGTAGAACCTTATTCACTCAACTACGTTTGGACCATTTTTGTTACTTTCAAAGCTTTTGTAGAAGGAGTAAACAGCTAAAACAGAATGCTTTAGCTTACACTGTTTCTATCAAGCAAATGACCTTTTTTCATCATTATCATAATGGTATGAAGGATTATGTTTAGTTTTAGAACCTTATTCACTCAACAACGTTTTGACCATTATTGTTACTTTTAAAGCTTTTGCAGAAGGAGTAAACAGCTAAAACAGAATGTATGAAGAAGGCTTTAGCTTACACTGTTTCTATCAAGCAAATTACCTTTTTTCATCATTATCATAATGGTATGAAGGATTATGTTTAGTTTTAGAACCTTATTCACTCAACAACGTTTTGACCATTATTGTTACTTTTAAAGCTTTTTCAGAAGGAGTAAACAGCTAAAACGGACTGTATGAAGAATGCTATAGCTTACACTGTTTCTATCAAGCAAATGACCTTTTTTCATCATTATCATTATGGTATGAAGGATTAGGTTTAGTTTTAGAACCTGATTCACTCAACTACGTTTTGACCATTTTTGTTACTTTCAAAGCTTTTGCAGGAGTAAACTGCTGAAACGGACTGTAAGAAGAATACGTTTTTGTTACTTTCAAAGCTTTTGCAGAAGGAGTAAACAGCTAAAACGGACTGTAAGAGGAATGCTTAAACTTACACTGTTTCCTACAAGCAAATTACCTCTTTTAATCATTATCATCATAGTTAGAAGGATTAGGTATAGTTGTAGAACCTTATTCACTCAACTACGTTTTGACCATTTTTGTTACTTTCAAAGCTTTTGCAGGAGTAAACAGCTAAAACGGACTGTATGAAGAATGCTTTATCTTACACTGTTTCTATCAAGCAAATTACCTTTTTTCATCATTATCATTATGGTATGAAGGATTAGGTTTAGTTTTAGAACCTGATTCACTCAACTACATTTTGACCATTATTGTTACTTTCAAAGCTTTTGCAGGAGTAAACAGCTAAAACGGACTGTATGAAGAATGCTTTATCTTACACTGTTTCTATCAAGCAAATGACCTTTTTCATCATTTTCATTATAATATGAAGGATTTGTATAGTTGTAGAAACTGATTCACTCAACTACGTTTGGACCATTTTTGTTACTTTCAAAGCTTTTGCAGGAGTAAACTGCTGAAACGGACTGTAAGAAGAATACGTTTTTGTTACTTTCAAAGCTTTTGCAGAAGGAGTAAACAGCTAAAACGGACTGTATGAAGAATGCTTTAGCTTACACTGTTTCTATCAAGCAAATTACCTTTTTTCATCATTATCATTATGGTTTGAAGGATTAGGTATAGTTTTAGAACCTGATTCACTCAACTACGTTTTGACCATTATTGTTACTTTCAAAGCTTTTGTAGAAGGAGTAAACAGCTAAAACGGACTGTAAGAGGAATGCTTAAACTTACACTGTTTCCTACAAGCAAATTACCTCTTTTAATCATTGTCATCATAGTTAGAAGGATTAGGTATAGTTGTAGAACCTTATTCACTCAACTACGTTTGGACCATTTTTGTTACTTTCAAAGCTTTTGTAGAAGGAGTAAACAGCTAAAACAGAATGCTTTAGCTTACACTGTTTCTATCAAGCAAATGACCTTTTTTCATCATTATCATAATGGTATGAAGGATTATGTTTAGTTTTAGAACCTTATTCACTCAACAACGTTTTGACCATTATTGTTACTTTTAAAGCTTTTGCAGAAGGAGTAAACAGCTAAAACAGAATGTATGAAGAAGGCTTTAGCTTACACTGTTTCTATCAAGCAAATTACCTTTTTTCATCATTATCATAATGGTATGAAGGATTATGTTTAGTTTTAGAACCTTATTCACTCAACAACGTTTTGACCATTATTGTTACTTTTAAAGCTTTTTCAGATGGAGTAAACAGCTAAAACGGACTGTATGAAGAATGCTATAGCTTACACTGTTTCTATCAAGCAAATGACCTTTTTTCATCATTATCATTATGGTATGAAGGATTAGGTTTAGTTTTAGAACCTGATTCACTCAACTACGTTTTGACCATTTTTGTTACTTTCAAAGCTTTTGCAGGAGTAAACTGCTGAAACGGACTGTAAGAAGAATACGTTTTTGTTACTTTCAAAGCTTTTGCAGAAGGAGTAAACAGCTAAAACGGACTGTAAGAGGAATGCTTAAACTTACACTGTTTCCTACAAGCAAATTACCTCTTTTAATCATTATCATCATAGTTAGAAGGATTAGGTATAGTTGTAGAACCTTATTCACTCAACTACGTTTTGACCATTTTTGTTACTTTCAAAGCTTTTGCAGGAGTAAACAGCTAAAACGGACTGTATGAAGAATGCTTTATCTTACACTGTTTCTATCAAGCAAATTACCTTTTTTCATCATTATCATTATGGTATGAAGGATTAGGTTTAGTTTTAGAACCTGATTCACTCAACTACGTTTTGACCATTATTGTTACTTTCAAAGCTTTTGCAGGAGTAAACAGCTAAAACGGACTGTATGAAGAATGCTTTATCTTACACTGTTTCTATCAAGCAAATGACCTTTTTCATCATTTTCATTATAATATGAAGGATTTGTATAGTTGTAGAAACTGATTCACTCAACTACGTTTGGACCATTTTTGTTACTTTCAAAGCTTTTGCAGGAGTAAACTGCTGAAACGGACTGTAAGAAGAATACGTTTTTGTTACTTTCAAAGCTTTTGCAGAAGGAGTAAACAGCTAAAACGGACTGTATGAAGAATGCTTTAGCTTACACTGTTTCTATCAAGCAAATTACCTTTTTTCATCATTATCATTATGGTTTGAAGGATTAGGTATAGTTTTAGAACCTGATTCACTCAACTACGTTTTGACCATTATTGTTACTTTCAAAGCTTTTGTAGAAGGAGTAAACAGCTAAAACGGACTGTAAGAGGAATGCTTAAACTTACACTGTTTCCTACAAGCAAATTACCTCTTTTAATCATTATCATCATAGTTAGAAGGATTAGGTATAGTTGTAGAACCTTATTCACTCAACTACGTTTGGACCATTTTTGTTACTTTCAAAGCTTTTGCAGGAGTAAACTGCTGAAACGGACTGTAAGAAGAATACGTTTTTGTTACTTTCAAAGCTTTTGCAGAAGGAGTAAACAGCTAAAACGGACTGTATGAAGAATGCTTTAGCTTACACTGTTTCTATCAAGCAAATTACCTTTTTTCATCATTATCATTATGGTTTGAAGGATTAGGTATAGTTTTAGAACCTGATTCACTCAACTACGTTTTGACCATTATTGTTACTTTCAAAGCTTTTGTAGAAGGAGTAAACAGCTAAAACGGACTGTAAGAGGAATGCTTAAACTTACACTGTTTCCTACAAGCAAATTACCTCTTTTAATCATTATCATCATAGTTAGAAGGATTAGGTATAGTTGTAGAACCTTATTCACTCAACTACGTTTGGACCATTTTTGTTACTTTCAAAGCTTTTGTAGAAGGAGTAAACAGCTAAAACAGAATGCTTTAGCTTACACTGTTTCTATCAAGCAAATGACCTTTTTTCATCATTATCATAATGGTATGAAGGATTATGTTTAGTTTTAGAACCTTATTCACTCAACAACGTTTTGACCATTATTGTTACTTTTAAAGCTTTTGCAGAAGGAGTAAACAGCTAAAACAGAATGTATGAAGAAGGCTTTAGCTTACACTGTTTCTATCAAGCAAATTACCTTTTTTCATCATTATCATAATGGTATGAAGGATTATGTTTAGTTTTAGAACCTTATTCACTCAACAACGTTTTGACCATTATTGTTACTTTTAAAGCTTTTTCAGAAGGAGTAAACAGCTAAAACGGACTGTATGAAGAATGCTATAGCTTACACTGTTTCTATCAAGCAAATGACCTTTTTTCATCATTATCATTATGGTATGAAGGATTAGGTTTAGTTTTAGAACCTGATTCACTCAACTACGTTTTGACCATTTTTGTTACTTTCAAAGCTTTTGCAGGAGTAAACTGCTGAAACGGACTGTAAGAAGAATACGTTTTTGTTACTTTCAAAGCTTTTGCAGAAGGAGTAAACAGCTAAAACGGACTGTAAGAGGAATGCTTAAACTTACACTGTTTCCTACAAGCAAATTACCTCTTTTAATCATTATCATCATAGTTAGAAGGATTAGGTATAGTTGTAGAACCTTATTCACTCAACTACGTTTTGACCATTTTTGTTACTTTCAAAGCTTTTGCAGGAGTAAACAGCTAAAACGGACTGTATGAAGAATGCTTTATCTTACACTGTTTCTATCAAGCAAATTACCTTTTTTCATCATTATCATTATGGTATGAAGGATTAGGTTTAGTTTTAGAACCTGATTCACTCAACTACATTTTGACCATTATTGTTACTTTCAAAGCTTTTGCAGGAGTAAACAGCTAAAACGGACTGTATGAAGAATGCTTTATCTTACACTGTTTCTATCAAGCAAATGACCTTTTTCATCATTTTCATTATAATATGAAGGATTTGTATAGTTGTAGAAACTGATTCACTCAACTACGTTTGGACCATTTTTGTTACTTTCAAAGCTTTTGCAGGAGTAAACTGCTGAAACGGACTGTAAGAAGAATACGTTTTTGTTACTTTCAAAGCTTTTGCAGAAGGAGTAAACAGCTAAAACGGACTGTATGAAGAATGCTTTAGCTTACACTGTTTCTATCAAGCAAATTACCTTTTTTCATCATTATCATTATGGTTTGAAGGATTAGGTATAGTTTTAGAACCTGATTCACTCAACTACGTTTTGACCATTATTGTTACTTTCAAAGCTTTTGTAGAAGGAGTAAACAGCTAAAACGGACTGTAAGAGGAATGCTTAAACTTACACTGTTTCCTACAAGCAAATTACCTCTTTTAATCATTGTCATCATAGTTAGAAGGATTAGGTATAGTTGTAGAACCTTATTCACTCAACTACGTTTGGACCATTTTTGTTACTTTCAAAGCTTTTGTAGAAGGAGTAAACAGCTAAAACAGAATGCTTTAGCTTACACTGTTTCTATCAAGCAAATGACCTTTTTTCATCATTATCATAATGGTATGAAGGATTATGTTTAGTTTTAGAACCTTATTCACTCAACAACGTTTTGACCATTATTGTTACTTTTAAAGCTTTTGCAGAAGGAGTAAACAGCTAAAACAGAATGTATGAAGAAGGCTTTAGCTTACACTGTTTCTATCAAGCAAATTACCTTTTTTCATCATTATCATAATGGTATGAAGGATTATGTTTAGTTTTAGAACCTTATTCACTCAACAACGTTTTGACCATTATTGTTACTTTTAAAGCTTTTTCAGATGGAGTAAACAGCTAAAACGGACTGTATGAAGAATGCTATAGCTTACACTGTTTCTATCAAGCAAATGACCTTTTTTCATCATTATCATTATGGTATGAAGGATTAGGTTTAGTTTTAGAACCTGATTCACTCAACTACGTTTTGACCATTTTTGTTACTTTCAAAGCTTTTGCAGGAGTAAACTGCTGAAACGGACTGTAAGAAGAATACGTTTTTGTTACTTTCAAAGCTTTTGCAGAAGGAGTAAACAGCTAAAACGGACTGTAAGAGGAATGCTTAAACTTACACTGTTTCCTACAAGCAAATTACCTCTTTTAATCATTATCATCATAGTTAGAAGGATTAGGTATAGTTGTAGAACCTTATTCACTCAACTACGTTTTGACCATTTTTGTTACTTTCAAAGCTTTTGCAGGAGTAAACAGCTAAAACGGACTGTATGAAGAATGCTTTATCTTACACTGTTTCTATCAAGCAAATTACCTTTTTTCATCATTATCATTATGGTATGAAGGATTAGGTTTAGTTTTAGAACCTGATTCACTCAACTACGTTTTGACCATTATTGTTACTTTCAAAGCTTTTGCAGGAGTAAACAGCTAAAACGGACTGTATGAAGAATGCTTTATCTTACACTGTTTCTATCAAGCAAATGACCTTTTTCATCATTTTCATTATAATATGAAGGATTTGTATAGTTGTAGAAACTGATTCACTCAACTACGTTTGGACCATTTTTGTTACTTTCAAAGCTTTTGCAGGAGTAAACTGCTGAAACGGACTGTAAGAAGAATACGTTTTTGTTACTTTCAAAGCTTTTGCAGAAGGAGTAAACAGCTAAAACGGACTGTATGAAGAATGCTTTAGCTTACACTGTTTCTATCAAGCAAATTACCTTTTTTCATCATTATCATTATGGTTTGAAGGATTAGGTATAGTTTTAGAACCTGATTCACTCAACTACGTTTTGACCATTATTGTTACTTTCAAAGCTTTTGTAGAAGGAGTAAACAGCTAAAACGGACTGTAAGAGGAATGCTTAAACTTACACTGTTTCCTACAAGCAAATTACCTCTTTTAATCATTATCATCATAGTTAGAAGGATTAGGTATAGTTGTAGAACCTTATTCACTCAACTACGTTTGGACCATTTTTGTTACTTTCAAAGCTTTTGCAGGAGTAAACTGCTGAAACGGACTGTAAGAAGAATACGTTTTTGTTACTTTCAAAGCTTTTGCAGAAGGAGTAAACAGCTAAAACGGACTGTATGAAGAATGCTTTAGCTTACACTGTTTCTATCAAGCAAATTACCTTTTTTCATCATTATCATTATGGTTTGAAGGATTAGGTATAGTTTTAGAACCTGATTCACTCAACTACGTTTTGACCATTATTGTTACTTTCAAAGCTTTTGTAGAAGGAGTAAACAGCTAAAACGGACTGTAAGAGGAATGCTTAAACTTACACTGTTTCCTACAAGCAAATTACCTCTTTTAATCATTATCATCATAGTTAGAAGGATTAGGTATAGTTGTAGAACCTTATTCACTCAACTACGTTTGGACCATTTTTGTTACTTTCAAAGCTTTTGTAGAAGGAGTAAACAGCTAAAACAGAATGCTTTAGCTTACACTGTTTCTATCAAGCAAATGACCTTTTTTCATCATTATCATAACGGTATGAAGGATTATGTTTAGTTTTAGAACCTTATTCACTCAACAACGTTTTGACCATTATTGTTACTTTTAAAGCTTTTGCAGAAGGAGTAAACAGCTAAAACAGAATGTATGAAGAAGGCTTTAGCTTACACTGTTTCTATCAAGCAAATTACCTTTTTTCATCATTATCATAATGGTATGAAGGATTATGTTTAGTTTTAGAACCTTATTCACTCAACAACGTTTTGACCATTATTGTTACTTTTAAAGCTTTTTCAGAAGGAGTAAACAGCTAAAACGGACTGTATGAAGAATGCTATAGCTTACACTGTTTCTATCAAGCAAATGACCTTTTTTCATCATTATCATTATGGTATGAAGGATTAGGTTTAGTTTTAGAACCTGATTCACTCAACTACGTTTTGACCATTTTTGTTACTTTCAAAGCTTTTGCAGGAGTAAACTGCTGAAACGGACTGTAAGAAGAATACGTTTTTGTTACTTTCAAAGCTTTTGCAGAAGGAGTAAACAGCTAAAACGGACTGTAAGAGGAATGCTTAAACTTACACTGTTTCCTACAAGCAAATTACCTCTTTTAATCATTATCATCATAGTTAGAAGGATTAGGTATAGTTGTAGAACCTTATTCAATCAACTACGTTTTGACCATTTTTGTTACTTTCAAAGCTTTTGCAGGAGTAAACAGCTAAAACGGACTGTATGAAGAATGCTTTATCTTACACTGTTTCTATCAAGCAAATGACCTTTTTCATCATTTTCATTATAATATGAAGGATTTGTATAGTTGTAGAAACTGATTCACTCAACTACGTTTGGACCATTTTTGTTACTTTCAAAGCTTTTGCAGGAGTAAACTGCTGAAACGGACTGTAAGAGGAATACGTTTTTGTTACTTTCAAAGCTTTTGCAGAAGGAGTAAACTGCTAAAACGGACTGTATGAAGAATGCTTTAGCTTACACTGTTTCTATCAAGCAAATGACCTTTTTTCATCATTATCATTATGGTTTGAAGGATTAGGTATAGTTTTAGAACCTGATTCACTCAACTACGTTTTGACCATTATTGTTACTTTCAAAGCTTTTGTAGAAGGAGTAAACAGCTAAAACGGACTGTAAGAGGAATGCTTAAACTTACACTGTTTCCTACAAGCAAATTACCTCTTTTAATCATTATCATCATAGTTAGAAGGATTAGGTATAGTTGTAGAACCTTATTCACTCAACTACGTTTGGACCATTTTTGTTACTTTCAAAGCTTTTGTAGAAGGAGTAAACAGCTAAAACAGAATGCTTTAGCTTACACTGTTTCTATCAAGCAAATGACCTTTTTTCATCATTATCATAACGGTATGAAGGATTATGTTTAGTTTTAGAACCTTATTCACTCAACAACGTTTTGACCATTATTGTTACTTTTAAAGCTTTTGCAGAAGGAGTAAACAGCTAAAACAGAATGTATGAAGAAGGCTTTAGCTTACACTGTTTCTATCAAGCAAATTACCTTTTTTCATCATTATCATAATGGTATGAAGGATTATGTTTAGTTTTAGAACCTTATTCACTCAACAACGTTTTGACCATTATTGTTACTTTTAAAGCTTTTTCAGAAGGAGTAAACAGCTAAAACGGACTGTATGAAGAATGCTATAGCTTACACTGTTTCTATCAAGCAAATGACCTTTTTTCATCATTATCATTATGGTATGAAGGATTAGGTTTAGTTTTAGAACCTGATTCACTCAACTACGTTTTGACCATTTTTGTTACTTTCAAAGCTTTTGCAGGAGTAAACTGCTGAAACGGACTGTAAGAAGAATACGTTTTTGTTACTTTCAAAGCTTTTGCAGAAGGAGTAAACAGCTAAAACGGACTGTAAGAGGAATGCTTAAACTTACACTGTTTCTATCAAGCAAATGACCTTTTTTCATCATTATCATAATGGTATGAAGGATTATGTTTAGTTTTAGAACCTTATTCACTCAACAACGTTTTGACCATTATTGTTACTTTTAAAGCTTTTGCAGAAGGAGTAAACAGCTAAAACAGAATGTATGAAGAAGGCTTTAGCTTACACTGTTTCTATCAAGCAAATTACCTTTTTTCATCATTATCATAATGGTATGAAGGATTATGTTTAGTTTTAGAACCTTATTCACTCAACAACGTTTTGACCATTATTGTTACTTTTAAAGCTTTTTCAGATGGAGTAAACAGCTAAAACGGACTGTATGAAGAATGCTATAGCTTACACTGTTTCTATCAAGCAAATGACCTTTTTTCATCATTATCATTATGGTATGAAGGATTAGGTTTAGTTTTAGAACCTGATTCACTCAACTACGTTTTGACCATTTTTGTTACTTTCAAAGCTTTTGCAGGAGTAAACTGCTGAAACGGACTGTAAGAAGAATACGTTTTTGTTACTTTCAAAGCTTTTGCAGAAGGAGTAAACAGCTAAAACGGACTGTAAGAGGAATGCTTAAACTTACACTGTTTCCTACAAGCAAATTACCTCTTTTAATCATTATCATCATAGTTAGAAGGATTAGGTATAGTTGTAGAACCTTATTCACTCAACTACGTTTTGACCATTTTTGTTACTTTCAAAGCTTTTGCAGGAGTAAACAGCTAAAACGGACTGTATGAAGAATGCTTTATCTTACACTGTTTCTATCAAGCAAATTACCTTTTTTCATCATTATCATTATGGTATGAAGGATTAGGTTTAGTTTTAGAACCTGATTCACTCAACTACGTTTTGACCATTATTGTTACTTTCAAAGCTTTTGCAGGAGTAAACAGCTAAAACGGACTGTATGAAGAATGCTTTATCTTACACTGTTTCTATCAAGCAAATGACCTTTTTCATCATTTTCATTATAATATGAAGGATTTGTATAGTTGTAGAAACTGATTCACTCAACTACGTTTGGACCATTTTTGTTACTTTCAAAGCTTTTGCAGGAGTAAACTGCTGAAACGGACTGTAAGAAGAATACGTTTTTGTTACTTTCAAAGCTTTTGCAGAAGGAGTAAACAGCTAAAACGGACTGTATGAAGAATGCTTTAGCTTACACTGTTTCTATCAAGCAAATTACCTTTTTTCATCATTATCATTATGGTTTGAAGGATTAGGTATAGTTTTAGAACCTGATTCACTCAACTACGTTTTGACCATTATTGTTACTTTCAAAGCTTTTGTAGAAGGAGTAAACAGCTAAAACGGACTGTAAGAGGAATGCTTAAACTTACACTGTTTCCTACAAGCAAATTACCTCTTTTAATCATTATCATCATAGTTAGAAGGATTAGGTATAGTTGTAGAACCTTATTCACTCAACTACGTTTGGACCATTTTTGTTACTTTCAAAGCTTTTGCAGGAGTAAACTGCTGAAACGGACTGTAAGAAGAATACGTTTTTGTTACTTTCAAAGCTTTTGCAGAAGGAGTAAACAGCTAAAACGGACTGTATGAAGAATGCTTTAGCTTACACTGTTTCTATCAAGCAAATTACCTTTTTTCATCATTATCATTATGGTTTGAAGGATTAGGTATAGTTTTAGAACCTGATTCACTCAACTACGTTTTGACCATTATTGTTACTTTCAAAGCTTTTGTAGAAGGAGTAAACAGCTAAAACGGACTGTAAGAGGAATGCTTAAACTTACACTGTTTCCTACAAGCAAATTACCTCTTTTAATCATTATCATCATAGTTAGAAGGATTAGGTATAGTTGTAGAACCTTATTCACTCAACTACGTTTGGACCATTTTTGTTACTTTCAAAGCTTTTGTAGAAGGAGTAAACAGCTAAAACAGAATGCTTTAGCTTACACTGTTTCTATCAAGCAAATGACCTTTTTTCATCATTATCATAACGGTATGAAGGATTATGTTTAGTTTTAGAACCTTATTCACTCAACAACGTTTTGACCATTATTGTTACTTTTAAAGCTTTTGCAGAAGGAGTAAACAGCTAAAACAGAATGTATGAAGAAGGCTTTAGCTTACACTGTTTCTATCAAGCAAATTACCTTTTTTCATCATTATCATAATGGTATGAAGGATTATGTTTAGTTTTAGAACCTTATTCACTCAACAACGTTTTGACCATTATTGTTACTTTTAAAGCTTTTTCAGAAGGAGTAAACAGCTAAAACGGACTGTATGAAGAATGCTATAGCTTACACTGTTTCTATCAAGCAAATGACCTTTTTTCATCATTATCATTATGGTATGAAGGATTAGGTTTAGTTTTAGAACCTGATTCACTCAACTACGTTTTGACCATTATTGTTACTTTCAAAGCTTTTGCAGGAGTAAACAGCTAAAACGGACTGTATGAAGAATGCTTTATCTTACACTGTTTCTATCAAGCAAATGACCTTTTTCATCATTTTCATTATAATATGAAGGATTTGTATAGTTGTAGAAACTGATTCACTCAACTACGTTTGGACCATTTTTGTTACTTTCAAAGCTTTTGCAGGAGTAAACTGCTGAAACGGACTGTAAGAAGAATACGTTTTTGTTACTTTCAAAGCTTTTGCAGAAGGAGTAAACAGCTAAAACGGACTGTATGAAGAATGCTTTAGCTTACACTGTTTCTATCAAGCAAATTACCTTTTTTCATCATTATCATTATGGTTTGAAGGATTAGGTATAGTTTTAGAACCTGATTCACTCAACTACGTTTTGACCATTATTGTTACTTTCAAAGCTTTTGTAGAAGGAGTAAACAGCTAAAACGGACTGTAAGAGGAATGCTTAAACTTACACTGTTTCCTACAAGCAAATTACCTCTTTTAATCATTATCATCATAGTTAGAAGGATTAGGTATAGTTGTAGAACCTTATTCACTCAACTACGTTTGGACCATTTTTGTTACTTTCAAAGCTTTTGCAGGAGTAAACTGCTGAAACGGACTGTAAGAAGAATACGTTTTTGTTACTTTCAAAGCTTTTGCAGAAGGAGTAAACAGCTAAAACGGACTGTATGAAGAATGCTTTAGCTTACACTGTTTCTATCAAGCAAATTACCTTTTTTCATCATTATCATTATGGTTTGAAGGATTAGGTATAGTTTTAGAACCTGATTCACTCAACTACGTTTTGACCATTATTGTTACTTTCAAAGCTTTTGTAGAAGGAGTAAACAGCTAAAACGGACTGTAAGAGGAATGCTTAAACTTACACTGTTTCCTACAAGCAAATTACCTCTTTTAATCATTATCATCATAGTTAGAAGGATTAGGTATAGTTGTAGAACCTTATTCACTCAACTACGTTTGGACCATTTTTGTTACTTTCAAAGCTTTTGTAGAAGGAGTAAACAGCTAAAACAGAATGCTTTAGCTTACACTGTTTCTATCAAGCAAATGACCTTTTTTCATCATTATCATAACGGTATGAAGGATTATGTTTAGTTTTAGAACCTTATTCACTCAACAACGTTTTGACCATTATTGTTACTTTTAAAGCTTTTGCAGAAGGAGTAAACAGCTAAAACAGAATGTATGAAGAAGGCTTTAGCTTACACTGTTTCTATCAAGCAAATTACCTTTTTTCATCATTATCATAATGGTATGAAGGATTATGTTTAGTTTTAGAACCTTATTCACTCAACAACGTTTTGACCATTATTGTTACTTTTAAAGCTTTTTCAGAAGGAGTAAACAGCTAAAACGGACTGTATGAAGAATGCTATAGCTTACACTGTTTCTATCAAGCAAATGACCTTTTTTCATCATTATCATTATGGTATGAAGGATTAGGTTTAGTTTTAGAACCTGATTCACTCAACTACGTTTTGACCATTTTTGTTACTTTCAAAGCTTTTGCAGGAGTAAACTGCTGAAACGGACTGTAAGAAGAATACGTTTTTGTTACTTTCAAAGCTTTTGCAGAAGGAGTAAACAGCTAAAACGGACTGTAAGAGGAATGCTTAAACTTACACTGTTTCCTACAAGCAAATTACCTCTTTTAATCATTATCATCATAGTTAGAAGGATTAGGTATAGTTGTAGAACCTTATTCAATCAACTACGTTTTGACCATTTTTGTTACTTTCAAAGCTTTTGCAGGAGTAAACAGCTAAAACGGACTGTATGAAGAATGCTTTATCTTACACTGTTTCTATCAAGCAAATGACCTTTTTCATCATTTTCATTATAATATGAAGGATTTGTATAGTTGTAGAAACTGATTCACTCAACTACGTTTGGACCATTTTTGTTACTTTCAAAGCTTTTGCAGGAGTAAACTGCTGAAACGGACTGTAAGAGGAATACGTTTTTGTTACTTTCAAAGCTTTTGCAGAAGGAGTAAACTGCTAAAACGGACTGTATGAAGAATGCTTTAGCTTACACTGTTTCTATCAAGCAAATGACCTTTTTTCATCATTATCATTATGGTTTGAAGGATTAGGTATAGTTTTAGAACCTGATTCACTCAACTACGTTTTGACCATTATTGTTACTTTCAAAGCTTTTGTAGAAGGAGTAAACAGCTAAAACGGACTGTAAGAGGAATGCTTAAACTTACACTGTTTCCTACAAGCAAATTACCTCTTTTAATCATTATCATCATAGTTAGAAGGATTAGGTATAGTTGTAGAACCTTATTCACTCAACTACGTTTGGACCATTTTTGTTACTTTCAAAGCTTTTGTAGAAGGAGTAAACAGCTAAAACAGAATGCTTTAGCTTACACTGTTTCTATCAAGCAAATGACCTTTTTTCATCATTATCATAACGGTATGAAGGATTATGTTTAGTTTTAGAACCTTATTCACTCAACAACGTTTTGACCATTATTGTTACTTTTAAAGCTTTTGCAGAAGGAGTAAACAGCTAAAACAGAATGTATGAAGAAGGCTTTAGCTTACACTGTTTCTATCAAGCAAATTACCTTTTTTCATCATTATCATAATGGTATGAAGGATTATGTTTAGTTTTAGAACCTTATTCACTCAACAACGTTTTGACCATTATTGTTACTTTTAAAGCTTTTTCAGAAGGAGTAAACAGCTAAAACGGACTGTATGAAGAATGCTATAGCTTACACTGTTTCTATCAAGCAAATGACCTTTTTTCATCATTATCATTATGGTATGAAGGATTAGGTTTAGTTTTAGAACCTGATTCACTCAACTACGTTTTGACCATTTTTGTTACTTTCAAAGCTTTTGCAGGAGTAAACTGCTGAAACGGACTGTAAGAAGAATACGTTTTTGTTACTTTCAAAGCTTTTGCAGAAGGAGTAAACAGCTAAAACGGACTGTAAGAGGAATGCTTAAACTTACACTGTTTCTATCAAGCAAATGACCTTTTTTCATCATTATCATAATGGTATGAAGGATTATGTTTAGTTTTAGAACCTTATTCACTCAACAACGTTTTGACCATTATTGTTACTTTTAAAGCTTTTGCAGAAGGAGTAAACAGCTAAAACAGAATGTATGAAGAAGGCTTTAGCTTACACTGTTTCTATCAAGCAAATTACCTTTTTTCATCATTATCATAATGGTATGAAGGATTATGTTTAGTTTTAGAACCTTATTCACTCAACAACGTTTTGACCATTATTGTTACTTTTAAAGCTTTTTCAGATGGAGTAAACAGCTAAAACGGACTGTATGAAGAATGCTATAGCTTACACTGTTTCTATCAAGCAAATGACCTTTTTTCATCATTATCATTATGGTATGAAGGATTAGGTTTAGTTTTAGAACCTGATTCACTCAACTACGTTTTGACCATTTTTGTTACTTTCAAAGCTTTTGCAGGAGTAAACTGCTGAAACGGACTGTAAGAAGAATACGTTTTTGTTACTTTCAAAGCTTTTGCAGAAGGAGTAAACAGCTAAAACGGACTGTAAGAGGAATGCTTAAACTTACACTGTTTCCTACAAGCAAATTACCTCTTTTAATCATTATCATCATAGTTAGAAGGATTAGGTATAGTTGTAGAACCTTATTCACTCAACTACGTTTTGACCATTTTTGTTACTTTCAAAGCTTTTGCAGGAGTAAACAGCTAAAACGGACTGTATGAAGAATGCTTTATCTTACACTGTTTCTATCAAGCAAATTACCTTTTTTCATCATTATCATTATGGTATGAAGGATTAGGTTTAGTTTTAGAACCTGATTCACTCAACTACGTTTTGACCATTATTGTTACTTTCAAAGCTTTTGCAGGAGTAAACAGCTAAAACGGACTGTATGAAGAATGCTTTATCTTACACTGTTTCTATCAAGCAAATGACCTTTTTCATCATTTTCATTATAATATGAAGGATTTGTATAGTTGTAGAAACTGATTCACTCAACTACGTTTGGACCATTTTTGTTACTTTCAAAGCTTTTGCAGGAGTAAACTGCTGAAACGGACTGTAAGAAGAATACGTTTTTGTTACTTTCAAAGCTTTTGCAGAAGGAGTAAACAGCTAAAACGGACTGTATGAAGAATGCTTTAGCTTACACTGTTTCTATCAAGCAAATTACCTTTTTTCATCATTATCATTATGGTTTGAAGGATTAGGTATAGTTTTAGAACCTGATTCACTCAACTACGTTTTGACCATTATTGTTACTTTCAAAGCTTTTGTAGAAGGAGTAAACAGCTAAAACGGACTGTAAGAGGAATGCTTAAACTTACACTGTTTCCTACAAGCAAATTACCTCTTTTAATCATTATCATCATAGTTAGAAGGATTAGGTATAGTTGTAGAACCTTATTCACTCAACTACGTTTGGACCATTTTTGTTACTTTCAAAGCTTTTGCAGGAGTAAACTGCTGAAACGGACTGTAAGAAGAATACGTTTTTGTTACTTTCAAAGCTTTTGCAGAAGGAGTAAACAGCTAAAACGGACTGTATGAAGAATGCTTTAGCTTACACTGTTTCTATCAAGCAAATTACCTTTTTTCATCATTATCATTATGGTTTGAAGGATTAGGTATAGTTTTAGAACCTGATTCACTCAACTACGTTTTGACCATTATTGTTACTTTCAAAGCTTTTGTAGAAGGAGTAAACAGCTAAAACGGACTGTAAGAGGAATGCTTAAACTTACACTGTTTCCTACAAGCAAATTACCTCTTTTAATCATTATCATCATAGTTAGAAGGATTAGGTATAGTTGTAGAACCTTATTCACTCAACTACGTTTGGACCATTTTTGTTACTTTCAAAGCTTTTGTAGAAGGAGTAAACAGCTAAAACAGAATGCTTTAGCTTACACTGTTTCTATCAAGCAAATGACCTTTTTTCATCATTATCATAACGGTATGAAGGATTATGTTTAGTTTTAGAACCTTATTCACTC